>NW_028270181.1:39605772-39738878 GCF_037043375.1 Chiloscyllium plagiosum | reverse complement strand
ACTGACTGTGGTGGCGGCTGTTTAAAACTATTATAACCAGAGTATTTAGAGTCTCTTCAGTTTGGGGCACTGACTCTGGGCTGGCTGGTTAAAAAAAGATATAACTAGGAGATTTAGAGTCTCCTCAGTTTAGGGCACTGACTTTCTACTGGCTAGTTAAATAAATATGTCAAACCATGAGATTCAGATTCTCCTCAGTCTAGAGCACTGACTCTGTGCCAAATGGTTAAATAAACATGTACGTCCAGGAGATTGAAATTCTCCACAACTTAGGGCACTGACATTGTGCTGGCTGGTTAAATAAATATATATAACCAGGAGATTTAGATTCTCCTCAGTTTAGGGCTCAGACTACGTGCAGAATTGAAACATAGGTATTAATAACCAGGAGATTAAGAGTCTCCTTAGTTTAGGGCACTGATTGTATGATGGCTGGTTAAATTTTTTATAACGAGAATATTTATAGTCTCCTCAGTTTGGGGCACAGACTCTGTGCTGGCTAGTTAAATAAATAGACACAACCAGGAGATGTTAGAGTCTCCAGTTTAGGGCACTGACAGTGTGTTGGCTGGTTTAATATATATATAACCAGGAGATTTCTAACATTAGGGCACTGAATTTCTGCTGGTGAGTTAAATAAATATATGTAATCAGCGCATTTAGAGTCTGCTCATTTTAGGGCACTGACTCTGTGCTGGGTGGTTATATGTAACCAGGAGATTTAGAGTCTCCTCAGTGAAGGGCACTGATTTGGTGATGTCTGGTTAAATATATACAACCAGGATATTTATAGACTCCTCAGATTAGGCCACTGACTGTGGGCTGGCCGATTAAATAAATTTATATAACTAGGAGATTTACAGTTTCCTCAGTTTAGGACTCAGACTATGTGCTGTAGAGAATAATACACATATATATAAAACCAGGAGATTCAGAGTCTCCTCAGTTTAGGGTTACTGACTCTATATATTTATTTAACCAGGCAGCATAGAGTCAGTGCCCTAAACTGAAGAGACTCTGAATCTCCTAGTTATATATATTTAAACAGCAACACAGAGTCAATGCCCTTAACTGAGGAGACTCTAAATCGCCTGGTTATGTATCTATACAGCACATAGTCTGAGCCCTAAACTGAGGAAACTGTAAATCACCTAGTTCTATAAATGTATTTAACCCACTAGCCCACAGTCAGTACCCTAAGCTGAGGAGACTCTAAATCTCCTGGTTATATGTTTTTACTTAACCAGCCAGCCCAGAGTCAGTGCCCTACAATAAGCAGCCTCTAAATCTCCTGGTTATGTATATTTATTTAGTCAGCCAGCACAGAGTCAGTGCCCCAAAATGAGGAGACTCTAAATCTCCTGGTTGCATATATTTATCCAGCCAACAGGCAGCATAATCAGGAGATTTAGAGTCTCCTCAGGTTAGGGCACTGACTGTGTTGGCTGGTTAAATATATACAACCAGGAGACTTAGAGTCTCCTCATTTTGGGGCACTGACTCTGTGCTGGCTGACTAAATAAATATACATAACCAGGAAATTTAGAGGCTGCTTATTGTAGGGCAGTGACTCTGGGCTGGCTGGTTAAATAAAAACATATAACCAGGAGATTCAGAGTCTCCTCAGTTTAGGGCACTGATTCTATGCTGCCTGGTTAAATAAATATATAATCAGGAGATTTAGTGTCTCCTCAGGTTAGGGCGCTGACTGTGTTGGCTGGTTAAATATATACAACCAGGAGATTTAGAGTCTCCTCATTTTGGGGCACTGACTCTGTGCTGGCTGACTAAATAAATATACATAATCAGGAGATTTAGAGGCTGCTTATTGTAGGGCACTGACTCTGGGCTGGCTGGTTAAGTAAAAACATCTAACCAGGATATTTAGAGTCTCCTTAGTTTCGGGCACTGACTGAGGCTGGCGGGTTAAATAAATATCTATATCCAGGAGATTTAGAGTCACCTCAGTTTAGGGCTCAGACTATGTGATAGATGAATAAATACATATATATAACCAGGAGAAAGTCAGTGCCCGAAACTGAGGAGAATCAAAATATCCTGGTTATATATAATTAACCAGACAGCACAGAGTCAGTGCCTTAACTAAGGAGACTCTAAATCGCCTGGTTATATATATTTAAACAAACAGCACTCAGTCAGTTCCTTGAAATGAGGAGACTCTAAATCTCCTGGTTATTTATGTGTATTTATCCATCCAGTACGTAGTCTGAGCCCGAAACTGAGGAGATTCTTAATCTCTTAGTTATATATATATATTTAATTATCCCACCAGCACAGAGACAGTGCCCTAAACTGAGGAGACTCTAAATTTCTGGTTATATATATTTAAACAGACAGCACAGAGACAGTGCCCTTTACAGAGCACTCTCTAAATCTCCTGTTGTTTTGAATTTAGTCAGCCAGCATAAAGTCAGTGCTGACTCTGTGTTGGCTGGTTAAATAAATATATGTAACCAGGAAATTTAGAGTCTCCTCAGTTTGGGGCACTGACTCTGGACTGGCTGGGTAAATCGATACATAACCAGGAGATATAGAGTCTGCTCATTTTAGGGTTCAGACAATGTGCTGGCTGTGCCCATAACTGACATAAGGAACTCTAAATCTCCTGGTTATGTATATTTAAATACACAGCACAGAGTCAGTGCCCCAGAATGAGCAGACTCTAAATCTCCTGGTTATATACATTTATTTAATCAGCCATCATAAAATCAGTGCCCCAGAATGAGCAGACACTAAATCCCCTGGTTATTTATATTAAACAAGCCAGCACAGAGTCAGTGCCCTAAACTGAGGAGACTCTAAATCTCCTGATTATATATTTATCTAACCATCCAGCACAGAGTCAGTGCTTTGACTGAGGAGAATCTGAATCTTGTGGTTATATATATTTAAACAGACAGCACAGAGCCAGTGCCCTTAACTGATGAGACTCTAAATCTCCTGGTTATATATATTTTAACCTGCGAGCACAGAATCAGTGTCCTAAACTGAGGACACTCTAAATTTCCAGGTTATATATATATTTAAACAGACAGCATAGAGTCAGTGCGCTTAACTGAGTAGCCTCTAAATCTCCAGGTTATATAGATTTGTTTAACCAGCTAACACAGAGTCAGTGCCCTAAACTGAAGAGACGCTAAATATCCTGGTTATATATCTTTATTTAACCAGCCAGCAGCAAGTCAGTGACCCAAACGGAGGAGACTGTAATTATCCTGGTTATATATATTTAACCAGCCAACACCGAGTCAGGCCCCTTAACTGAGAAGATTCTATATCTTCTGGTTATATCTATTTATTTAACCAGCCAACCCAGAGTCAGTGCCCCTCTGTGGAGACTCTATATACTCTGTTTATAAAAAAATTAACCAGCCACCACACAGTCAGTGCAATAAAAATTAGGAGACTAAATCTCCTGGTTATATATTTATTTAATCAGCTAGCATAGAAACAGTGCCCCAAAATGAGCAGGTTCGAAATGTCCTGGTTACATCTGTTAATTTAACCAGCTAGCCCACAGTCAGTGCCCTAAACTGTGGAGATTTTAAATTTTCTGGTTATATATATTTAAACAGACAGCACAGACTCAATGCGTTTAACTAGGTAGACTCTATATCTCCTGGTAGTATATATTTGTTTACCCAGCCAGCCCAGAGTCAGTATCCCAAACTGAGGAGACTATAACCCTCCTGGCTGTATACATTTAACCAGCCAGCACAGAGTCAGTGCCCTTATCTGAGGAGACGCTAAATCTCCTGGTTATATATATTTGTTTAACCAGCCAGCCCAGAGTCAGTATCCCAAACTGAGGAGACTCTAACACTCCTGGCTATATACATTTAAACAGACAGCGCAGAGTCAGTGCCCTTAACTAAGGAGACGCTAAATCTCCTGGTTATATATATTTATTTAACCAGCCAGCACCGAGTCAGTGCCCTAAAGTGAGGATTCTCTACATCTCCTGGTTATGTATATTTACCCAGCCAGCCCAGAGTCAGTGCTCCAAACTGATGAGACTCTAAATATCCTGGATATATGTATTTAAACAGACAGCAAAGAGGCAGTGCCCTAAACTGAGGAGACATGAACTCTCCCGGCTATATATATATGTATTAATCTATCCAGCACAAAGTCTGAACCCTAAACTGGGGACACTGTAAATCTCCTAGTTATATATATTTATTTAAGCCGCCAGCCCACAGTCAGTGCCATAAATTGAGGAGACTCTCAGTCTCCTGGTTATATATATTTAATCAGCCAGCACCGAGTCTGTGCCCTAAACTGAGGAGACTCTAAATCTCCTGGATATATATATATATTTATTTAATCAGCCAGACCTAAAAGAGTGCCCAAAACTGAGGAGACGCTAAATATACTGGTTTTATATATTTAACCAGCAGGCACAGAGTCAGTGCCCTTTACTGAACAGGTTCTAAATCTCCTGGTTATATCTATTCATTTAATCAGCCAGCACCGAGTCTGTGCCCTAAACTGAGGAGACTCTAAATCTCCTGGATATATATATTTATTTAATCAGCCAGACCTGAGAGAGTGCCCAAAACTGAGGAGACGCTAAATATACTGGTTTTATATATTTAACCAGAAGGCACAGAGTCAGTGCCCGAAACTGAACAGGTTCTAAATCTCCTGGTTATATCTATTCATTTAACCAGCCAGCCCAGAGTCAGTGCCCCAAACTGTGGAGACTCTAAATATCCTGGTTATAAAAGTTTTAACCAGCCACCACACAATCAGTGCCTTAAAATGAGGAGTCTCTACATCTCCAAGTTATATTTAATTAACCATCTCGCACAGAGTCGGGGCCTTAAAATGAGGAGACTCTAAATCTCCTGGTTATATATAATTAACCTGCGAGCACAGAGTCAGTGCCCTAAACTAAGGAGACTCTAAATCTCCTGGTTATATTTCAGTATTTAAGCAGCCAGCACAGGGTCAATGCCCTATAATGAGCAGAGTTTAAATGTGCTGCTTATATTTATTTATTTAATCAGCAAGCAGAGACTCAGTGCCCTAAACTGAGGAGACTCTAAATCTCCTCGTTATATATATTTAAACAAACGGCACAGAGTCAGTGCCCTTAACTGAGGAGACTTTAGATGTTCTGGTCATATTTCTGTATTTAACTAGCCAACAGAAAGTCAGTGTCCTAAACTGAGGAGACTCTAAATCTCCTGCTTCTATATATTTAACCAGCCAACACCGAGTCAGTGCCCTAAACTGAGGAGAATCTGATTCTAATGGTTATATATGTTTATTTAACCAGCCAGCAGAATGTCAATGCCCTAACCTGAGGAGATTCTAAATCTCCTGTTTATGTTCATTTATTTAACTAGCCTCAGCACAGTCTCAGTGCCCTATCATGAGCAGACTCTAAATCTTTGGTGATATATATTTAACCAGCCAGCACAGAGTCAGTGCCCCAAACAGAACAGACTCTAAATCTCCTGGTTTTATATATATTTATTAAACTGGCCAGCACAGAGTCAGTGCCCGAGACTGAGGAGATTCTGAATCTCCTGGTTATATATATTTATTTTACCAGCCAGCAAAGAGTCAGTGCCCAAGAATGAGCAGGCTTTAAATCTCCTGGTTATATATATTTATTTAATCAGCCAGCATAGACTCAGTGCCCTAACATGAGCAGACTCCAAATCCCCTGGTTATATCTCTTTAACCAGCCAGCACAGAGTCAATGCCCTAAGCTGAAGAGCCCCTAAATCTCCTGGATGTACCCAGTTATTTAACCAGCCACCACACAGTCAGTGCCCTAAACTGAGGAGACTCTTCTTTCGACTGTGACGTCCAGGAATGGACAACGGAGAACTACAAACCCGTGTATACAGAAAACCGACAAACACTGACCAAATACTTAACTACACCAGCAACCATCCTAACACACACAAACAAAGCTGTATCAGAACACTATTCCAACGAGCCACCTCACACTGCAGCACAGACGAACTTCGGAAACCAGAGGAGAACCACCTATACAACGTATTCAAGAAGAACGGATACTCAAAAAATACAGTGCGCAGATTCCTCAAGGACAAACCACAACAAGCAGACCAAACACAGCCAGAAACCCTAACCACCTTACCATACATCAAAGAAGTTCCAAAAATGACAGCCAGACGACTAAGACCCCTCGGAATCCTAGTAGCACACAATCCCACCAACTCTCAAACAAAAACTAACAAACTTAAAAGACCCAGTACATCCCATGGACAAAACCAATGTCATCTACAAAATTCCATGAAAGGACTGCCACAAACATTATGTAGGACAAACAGGAAGAAAGTTAGCCACCAGCATACACGAACACCAGCTAGCCACAAAAAGACACGACCCTCTCTCCCTCGTAACCCTACACACAGATGAATAAAAAACACCATTTCGACTGGGACAACACATCTATCCTGGGACAGGCTAAGCAAAGACATGCCAGAGAATTCCTAGAGGCCTGGCACTCCAACCACAACGCCATAAACAAACACATACATCTAGGTGCCTTCTATCAACCCCTCAGAAAACGAACAGGAAATGACATTACCACAAACCCCAGGAACCCCATCCAGGAGAAAGATATAAATAGAAAGCAGGAGACAACAGCTTCATTTCACTTGGAGGTCGCCACTGATGATGTTACGTAGCCAGGTAATGAAACATCTGGATATCAAACCTACAGCTCAGCAAGCAAATCTACACCCTAAACCTCAACCTGAGCTACAAACCTTCACAAACCTTGCATATAACAAACTGATTAATTAAATATAACCAGGAGAGTTAGAGTTTTCTCATTTTCAGGAACTGACTGTGCTGTGGCTGGTTAAAACTTTTATAACCAGAGTATTTCGAGTCTCCTCAGTTTGGGGCACTGACTCTGTGCTGGCTGGTTAAATACGTAGATACCACCAGGTGATTTAGAGTCTCTAGTGTAGGGCACTGACTGTGTGTTGGCTGGTTTAATATATATAACCAGGAGACTTAGAGTCTTATCAGTTTAGGGCACTGACTTTCTGTTGGTGAGTTAAATGAATATATGTAACCAGGAGATTTAGAGTCTCCTCAGTTAAGGGCACTGATTCTGTGATGTCTGGTTAAATATATATAACAAGAATATTTATAGACTCCTCAGATTTGGGCACTGACTCTGTCCTACCTGGTTAAGTTAAAAATCACACAACACCAGGTTATAGTCCAACAGGTTTAATTGGAAGCACACTGGCTTTCGGAGCGACGCACCTTCAACAGACAATCATCTGATGAAGGAGCGTCGCTCCGAAAGCTAGTGTGCTTCCAATTAAACCTGTTGGACTATAACCTGGTGTTGTGTGATTTTTAACTTTGTACACCCCAGTCCAACACCGGCATCTCCGAATCATGACTACGTGGTTAAATAATTATATATAATCAGGAGATTTAGAGTCTCCTCAGTTTAGGGCACTGATTCTATGATGGCTGATTAAATAAATATATATAACCAGGGGATTTAGAGTCTGCTCATTCTAGCGCACTGTCTCTGTGCTGTGTAGTTAAATATACATAACCAGGAGATTTCGAGTCTACTCAGTTATGGGCACTGACTCTGTTCTGTCTGTTTAGTTTATATAACGAGCTGGTTAATTAAATATAGCCAGGAGATTTAGAGTCTCCTGGTTAAGACACTGACTCTGTGCTGTCTGTTTAAATATATATAATCAGGAGTTTTAGAGTCTCCTCATTTTCGGGAACTGACTGTGGTGGCGGCTGGTTAAAACTATTATAACCAGAGTATTTAGAGTCTAATCAGTTTGGGGCAGTGACTCTGTTCTGGCTGGCTAAAAAACAGATATAACTAGGAGATTTAGAGTCTCCTCAGTTTAGGGCACTGACACTGTGCTGGCTAGTTAAATAAATATGTCAAACCACAGATTCTCCTCAGTCGAGAGCACTGACTCTCTGCTGGATGGTTAAATAAACATGTATATCCAGGTGATTTACATTATCCACAATTTAGGGCACTGACACTGTGCTGGCTGGTTAAATAAATATACACAACCAGGAGATTTAGAGTCTCCTCTGTTTAGGGCACTGACTGTGTTTTGGATGGTTTAATGTATATAATCAGGACATTTAGAGTCTGCTCATTTTAGGGCACTGACTCTGTGTTGGCTGGTTATATGTAACTAGGAGATTTAGAGTCTCCTCAGTTAAGGGCACTGATTCTGTGATGTCTGGTTAAATATATATAACCAGGATATTTATAGACTCCTCAGATTAGGGCACTGACTGTGGGCTGGCGGAATAAATAAATTTATATATCTAGTAGATTTACAGTTTCCTCAGTTTAGGGCACTGACTCTATTGTGTCTGGTTAAATAAATGACAGCCAGACTACTAAGACCCCTTGGAATCCTAGTAGCACACAATCCCACCAACACTCTCAAACAAAAACTAACAAACTTAAAAGACCCAGTACAACCCATGGACAAAACCAACATCGTCTACAAAATTCCATGCAATGACTGCCACAAACACTACGTTGGACAAACAGGAAGAAAGTTAGCCACCAGGGTACACGAACACCAGCTAGCCACAAAAAGACACGACCTTCTCTCACTCATAGCCCTAGACACGGATGAAAAAAACACCATTTCGACTGGGACAACACATCTATCCTGGGACAGGCTAAGCAGAGACATGTCAGAGAATTCCTAGAGGCCTGGCACTGCAACCACAACGCCATAAACAACCACATAGATCTATTTCTGCCACCTCCAAACAGACCCCACCACCAAGGATATATTTCCCTCCCCACCCCTATCAGCGTTCCGGAAAGACCACTCCCTCGTCAGATCCACACACCCCCACCAACCCAACCTCCACTCCTGGCACCTTCCCCTGCAACCGCAAGAAATGCAAAAATTGCACCCACACCTCCCCCCTCACTTCCCTCCAAGGTCCCAAGGGATCCTTCCATATCCGTCACAAATCCACCTGCACCTCCACACACATCACTTACTGCACCCAATGTGGCCTCCTCTACATTGGAAGACAGGCCATCTACTTGCGGAACGGTTCAGAGAACACCTCTGGGACACCCGCACCAACCAACCCAACCGCCCCGTGGCTGAACACTTTAACTCCCCCTCCCACTCCGCCAAGGACATGCAGGTCCTTGGCCTCCTCCATCGCCAGACCATGGCAACACGACGCCTGGAGGAAGAGCGCCTCATCTTCCGCCTAGGAACCCTACAACCACAAGGGATGAATGCAGATTTCTCCAGCTTTCTCAGTCCCCCTCCCCCCACTTTTTCTCAGTCCCCCTCCCCCCACCTTATCTCAGTCCCAAACCTCAGACTCAGCACCACCTTCTTGACCTGCAATCTTCTTCCTGACCTCTCTGCCCCACCCCCTCTCTGGCCTATCACCCTCACCTTAACCTCCTTACACCTATCGTATTCCCAGCGCTCCTCCCCCAAGTCCCTCCTCCCTACCTTTTATCTTGCCTGCTTAGCACACCCTCCTCATTCCTGAAGAGGGGCTTATGACCGAAACGTCGATTCTCCTGCTCCTTTGATGCTGCCTGAACCGGCTGCGCTTTTCCAGCAACACATTTTTAAGCTCTGATCTCCAGCACGTGCAATCCTCACTTTTTCCACGTAGATCTAGATACTTCTATCAACCCCTCAGAAAATGTACAGGAAATGACATCATCACAAACCCGAGGAACCCCATCCAGGACAAACATATAAATAGAAAGCAGGAGACAACAGCTTCACTTCACTTGAAGGTTGCCACAGATGATGTTAACCAGCCAGGTAATGAAACGCCTGGATATCAAACCTACAGCTCAGCGAGCAAATCCACACCCTGGTTAAATAAATGTATGTAACCAGGACTTTTGGAGTCTCCTCAGTCAAGGGCACTGACTCTGTTCTGTCTGTTTACATATATATAAATACGAGATTCAGAATCTCCTGAGTCTATGGCACAGACTCTGTGCTGGATGGTTAAATAAACATGCATATCCAGGAGATTTAAATTCTCCACAATTTAGGGCACTGACTCTGTGCTGTGTATTTAAATATACATAACCAGGAGATTTAGAGTCTGCTCATTCTGGGGCACTGGCTCTGTGCTGTGTATTTAAATATACATAACCAGGGGATTTAGAGTCTGCTCATTCTGGGGCACTGACTCTGTGCTGTGTATTTAAATATACATAACCAGGGGATTTAGAGTCTGCTCATTCTAGGGCACTGACTCTGTGCTGTGTATTTAAATATACATAACCAGGAGATTTAGAGTCTGCTCATTCTGGGGCACTGACTCTGTGCTGTGTATTTAAATATACATAACCAGGGGATTTAGAGTCTGCTCATTCTGGGGCACTAACTCTGTGCTGTGTATTTAAATATACATAACCAGGAGATTTCGAGTCTTCTCATTCTGGGGCACTGACTCTGTGCTGTGTATTTAAATATACATAACCAGGAGATGTAGAGTCTGCTCATTCTGGGGCACTGACTCTGTGCTGTGTATTTAAATATACATAACCAGGGGATTTAGAGTCTGCTCATTCTGGGGCACTGATTCTGTGCTGTGTATTTAAATATATATAACCAGGGGATTTAGAGTCTGCTCATTCTGGGGCACTGACTCTGTGCTGTGTATTTAAATATACATAACCAGGGGATTTAGAGTCTGCTCATTCTGGGGCACTGACTCTGTGCTGTGTATTTAAATATACATAACCAGGGGATTTAGAGTCTGCTCATTCTGGGGCACTGACTCTGTGCTATGTATTTAAATATATATAACCAGGAGATTTAGAGTCTGCTCATTCTGGGGCACTGACTCTGTGCTGTGTATTTAAATATACATAACCAGGAGATTTAGAGTCTGCTCATTCTGGGGCACTGACTCTGTGCTGTGTATTTAAATATACATAAACAGGAGATTTAGAGTCTGCTCATTCTGGGGCACTGACTCTGTGCTGTGTATTTAAATATACATAACCAGGAGATTTAGAGTCTGCTCATTCTGGGGCACTGACTCTGTGCTGTGTATTTAAATATACATAACCAGGAGATTTAGAGTCTGCTCATTCTGGAGCACTGACTCTGTGCTGTGTATTTAAATATACATAACCAGGGGATTTAGAGTCTGCTCATTCTGGGGCACTGACTCTGTGCTGTGTATTTAAATATACATAACCAGGGGATTTAGAGTCTGCTCATTCTGGGGCACTGACTCTGTGCTATGTATTTAAATATATATAACCAGGAGATTTAGAGTCTGCTCATTCTGGGGCACTGACTCTGTGCTGTGTATTTAAATATACATAACCAGGAGATTTAGAGTCTGCTCATTCTGGGGCACAGACTCTGTGCTGTGTATTTAAATATACATAACCAGGGGATTTAGAGCCTGCTCATTCTGGGGCACTGACTCTGTGCTGTGTATTTAAATATACATAACCAGGGGATTTAGAGTCTGCTCATTCTGGGGCACTGACTCTGTGCTGTGTATTTAAATATACATAACCAGGAGATTTAGAGTCTGCTCATTCTGGGGCACAGACTCTGTGCTGTGTATTTAAATATACATAACCAGGGGATTTAGAGCCTGCTCATTCTGGGGCACTGACTCTGTGCTGTGTATTTAAATATACATAACCAGGGGATTTGGAGTCTGCTCATTCTGGGGCACTGACTCTGTGCTATGTATTTAAATATACATAACCAGGGGATTTAGAGTCTGCTCATTCTGGGGCACTGACTCTGTGCTGTGTATTTAAATATACATACCCAGGGGATTTAGAGTCTGCTCATTCTGGGGCACTGACTCTGTGCTGTGTATTTAAATATACGTAACCAGGAGATTTAGAGTCTGCTCATTCTGGGGCACTGACTCTGTGCTGTGTATTTAAATATACATAACCAGGAGATTTCGAGTCTGCTCATTCTGGGGCACTGACTATGTGCTGTGTATTTAAATATACATAACCAGGGGATTTAGAGTCTGCTCATTCTGGGGCACTGACTCTGTGCTGTGTATTTAAATATGCATAACCAGGAGATTTAGAGTCTACTTAGTTATAGGCACTGACTTTGTTCTGTCTGTTTAATATATATAATGAGCTGGTTAATGAAATATAACCAGGAGATTTAGTTTCCTCAGCTTAGGGCATTGACTGTGGGCTGGTGGGTTAAATTCATTTATATAACTAGTTGATTTATAGTTTCCTCAGTTTCGGGCTCAGACTATGTGCTGTATAGATAAATGCATATATTGACTCTGTGCTGCTGTTTAAATATATACAACCAGGAGATTCAGAGTCTCCTCAGTTTTGGGCACTGACTCTGCTGCTTGGTTAAATAAATATATAATCAGGAGATTTACTGTCTCTTTAGGTTAGGGCACTGACTGTTTTGGCTGGTTAAATATATACAACCAGGAGATTTAGAGTCTCCTCATTTTGGGGCACTGACTCTGTGCTGGCTGACTAAATAAATATACAGAACCAGGAGATTTAGAGGCTGCTTATTGTAGGGCACTGACTCTGGGCTGGCTGGTTAAGTAAAAACATCTAACCAGGATATTTAGAGTCTCCTTAGTTTCGGGCACTGACTGAGGCTGGCGTGTTAAATAAATATATATATATACCCAGGAGATTTAGAGTCACCTCCGTTTAGGGCTCAGACTATGTGATGGATGAATAAATACACATCTATAACAAGGAGAAAGTCAGTGCCTGAAACTGAGGAGACTCTAAATCTCCTGGTTATATATAATTAACCAGACAGCACAGAGTCAGTGCCCTAAACTGAGGAGATTCTAAATCACCTGGTTATATGTGTATTTATCCATCCAGAACATAGTCACATCCCTGAACTGTGGAGACTCTAAATCTTCTGGTTTTATATATATATATGACCAGCCAGAACAGAGTCAGTACCCTAAACTGAGGAGATTCAAAATCTTCTGGTTATATACATTTGACCAGCCAGCCCAAAGTCATTGGCCTAAACTATGGAGACACTGAACCTCCTGATTATATATATTTATTTGACCAGCCAGCGCAGTCACTGCCCTAAACTAAGGAGACTCGAAATCTCCTGATTATGCATATTTATTTAACCAGCTAGCCCAGAGGCAGTGTCCTTACCTGAGGAGACTCTAAATCTCCTGGTTATATATATTTATTTAACGCACCAGCCCAAAGTCAGTGCCCTAAACTGAGGAGACTCCGAATTTCCTGATAATATATATCTAAACAGACTGCACAGAGTCAGTGCCCTAAACTGAGGAGATTCAAAATCTTCTGGTTATATATATTTGACCAGCCAGCGCAGAGTCACTGCCCTAAACTAAGGAGACTCGAAATCTCCTGATTATGCATATTTGTTTAACCAGCTAGCCCAGAGGCAGTGTCCTTAGCTGAGGAGACTCTAAATCTCCTGGATAAATATATTTATTTAACCAGGCAGAACAGAGTCACTGCCCTAAACTGAGGAGACTCAAAATCTTCTGTTCACATAATTCACCAACCAGCCCAGAGGCAGGACCCAAAACTGAGGAGACTATAAATCTCCTGGATAAATATATATATTTAACCAGTAAGAACAGAGACAGTGCCCTAACCTGAGGAGACTCTAAATTTCCTGATTATATGTTTTGATTTAACCAGGCAGTACAGAGTAAGCGCCCTTTCTTGAGCAGACTCTAAATATTCTGGTTATATATATTTCACCTGCCAGCATAGATTCAGTGCCCTTAACTGATGAGACTCTAAATCTGCTGGTTTAGTGCACTGACTGCGGGCTGGAGGATTAAATAAATATATATATAACTAGCAGATTTAGAGTCTCCTCAGTTGAGGGCTCAGTCTATGTGCTGGATGGATAAGTACATATTAATAACCAGGAGATTTAGAGTCTCCTCAGTTTGGGGTACTGACTCTGGGCTGGCTGCTTAAATAAATGTATACATCCAGGAGATTTAGGGTCTCTTCAGCTTAGGACATTAAATCTCCTGGTTATCTATCTTTAACCAGCCAGCACAGAGTCAGAGTCTCCTCAGTTTAGGGCTCAGACTATGTGCTGGATAGATAAACACAAAGATATAACCAGGAGATTTAGAGTCTCCTCTGTTTAGGGCACTGACTCTGGGCTGGCTGCTTAAATAAATAGATATGACCAGGTGATTTAGTGTCTGTTCAGTTTAGGGCACTGACTCTGTGCCTTCTGTTTAAATATATATGAACTGGATATTTAGGGTTTCCCCAGTTTTGGGCACTGACTCTGGACTCTATGATTAAATAAATATATATAACTAGGAGATTTAGAGTCTCCTCAGTTTAGGGCACTGACTCTGGGCTGTCTGTTTAAATATATATAACTAGGTTATTTAGAGTTTCCTCAGTTTCATGCACTGACTCTGTCCTAACAGGTTCATTATATACAGCCAGGAGATTTAGTGTCGCCTAGGTTAAAGGCACTGACTCTGTGCTAGCAGGTTCATTATATATAACCAGGAGATTTAGAGACTCCTCATTTTAAGGCCACGAATCGGTGCGAGATGGTTAATTAAATATAACCTGGAGTATTAGAGACTCCTCATTTTAAGGCACTGACTGTGTGGTGGCTGGTTAATTTTTTTATAACCAGGATATTTAGAGTCTCCTTAGTTTGGAGCCCTGACTCTAGGCTGGCTGGTTAAAAAAATAGGTATAACCTGGAGATTTAGAGTCTCCTCATTTTAAGGCACTGACTGTGTGGTGGCTGGTTAATTTTTTTATAACCAGGATATTTAGAGTCTCCTTAGTTTGGAGCACTGACTCTGGGCTGGCTGGTTAAAAAAATAGGTATAACCAGGAGATTTAGAGTCTCCTCGTTTCGGGCACTGACGTTTTGCTGGCTAGTTAAATAAATATATATAACCACGAGATTCAGATTCTCCTCAGTCTAGAGCACTGACTCTGTGCTGGATGGTTTAATAAATATATATAACCAGGAGATTTAGAATCTCCTTATTTAATGCACTGACTCTGCGCTATCTGGTTAAATATATATAACCAGGTCGATTTAGATTATCCTCATTTTGGGGCACTGATTGTTGGCTTGTGGGTTAAACAAATAGATATAACTAGGAGATTTTAGAGTCACCTCAGTTTCAGGCACTGACTCTGTGCTGGATGGTTAAATATATATCACCAAAGATTTAGAGTCTGCTCCATATGGGGCACTGAGACTGTGCTGGCTAGTTAAATAAATACATATAAACAGGAGATTCAGTGTCACCTCAGGTTAGGGCATTGACATTCTGCTGGCTGATTAAATAAATATATATAATAATTAGATTCAGATTCCCCTCAGTTTCGGACACTGACTCGGTGTTGTCTGTTTAAATATATATAAGCAGGAGAATTACAGTCTCCTCAGTTTAGGGCCCTGACTTTCTGCTGGCTGGTTAAATAAATATATATTACCAGAAGATTTAGGGTCACCTCAGTTTAGGGCACTTACTCTGTGCTTGCTGTTTAAATAAATATATATAACCAGGAGATTTAGAGTCTCCTCAGTAAAGGGCACTGTCTCTGTGCTGTCTGTTTAAATATATATAACCAGAAATTTAGAGTCTCCTCAGTCTAGGGCACTGACTTGTGCTGGCGGGTTAAATAAATATATATAACTAGGAGATTTGAGTCTCCTCAGTTTAGGGCTCAGACTATGTGCTGGATGGATAAATATACATAAATTACCAGGAGTTTTAGAGTCTCCTCATTTTAAGGCACTGACTCTGCGGCTGGTTGATTACCAGGAGATTTAGAGTCTCCTCATTTCAAGGAACTGACTGTGTACTGTCTGTTTAAATATATATAACCAGGTGATTTAGAGTCTCCTCAGTGTAGAGCACTGACTCTGTGCTGGATGGTTTAATAAATATAACCAGGAGATTAAGATATTCCTCAGTTTCGGGCACTGGCTGTGTGGTGGCTGGTTAAAAATATATAATCAGGATATTTAGAGACTCCTCAGTTTGAGATACTGACTCTGGGCTGGCTGGGTAAATATACATAACCAGGGGTTGTAGAGTCTCTTCAGTTTGGGGCACTGACTCTGTGCTGTCTGCTTAAATAAATATATATAACCAGGAGATTCAGATTCCCCTCAGTTTAGGGCACTGACTCTGTGTTGGCTGCTTAAATATATATATGTAACCAGGAGATTTAGTATCTCCTCAGTTTAGAGCTCAGACTATGTGCTGGATGGATAAAAACATATATATGACCAGGAGATTTACAGTCTCCTCATTTCAAGGAACTGACTCTGTGCTGTCTGTTTAAAACCCCTGGTTATATATGTTCAGAGTCTCCTCAATTAAGGGCACTGAGTCTGTGCTGTCTGTTTAAATATATATAACCGGGGGTTTTAGAGTCTCCTCAGTTAAGACGGTGACTCTGTGCTGACTGATTAATAATATATAACCAGGAGATTTAAAGTCTCCTCAGTTTAGGGCACTGACTGTGTGTTGGCTGGCTAAAATTTTTAGAACCAGGAGATTTAGAGTCTCCTCAGTCTAGAGCACTGACTCTGTGCTGGATGGTTTAATAAATATATCTAACCAAGAGATTTAGAGTCTGTTCAGTTTAGAGCACTGACTCTGTGCTGGCTTGTTAAATAAATATTTAAACGAGGAGATGTAGAGTCTCCTTAGTTTAGAGCACTGCCTCTGCGCTGGCTGGTCAAATACATAGATTTAGAGTCTCCACAGTTTAGGGCACTCACTCTGGGCTGGCTGGGTAAATATACATAACCAGGAAATTTGGACTCTCCTCAGCTTAGGGCACAGACTGTGACCTGGCTCGTTAAATAAATACATATATCCAGGAGCTTTACACTCCCCTCAGTTTAGGGCACTGACTCTGTGCTGGCTGGTTAAATATATATATTTAGGGCACAGAGTCAATGCCCTAAGCTGATGAGATTCTAAATCTTCTGGTTATGTATATTAAACCAGCCAGCACAGAATCAGTGCCATAAACTGAGGAGACTGTAAATCTCCTGGATATTTATATTTATTTAACCAGCCAGCAGAGAATCAGTGCCCTAAGCTGAGGAGACTCTAAATGTTCTGATTATATATATTTCACCAGCCGGCAAAGAGACAGTGCCCTAAACTGAGGAGACTCTAAATTTCCTGGATATTTATAGTTATTTAACCAGCCAGCACAGTGTCAGTGCCCTAAACTGAGGAGACTCTAAATCACCTGGTTATATGTGTACTTATCCATCCAGAACATAGTCACATCACTGAACTGTAGAGACTCTAAATCTCCTGGTTATATATATTTATTTAACACGCCAGCCCACAGTCAGTGCCCTAAACTGAGGAGACTCCGAATTTCCTGATAATATATATCTAAACAGACTGCACAGAGTCAGTGCCCTACACTGAGGAGATTCAAAATCTTCTGGTTATATATATTTGACCAGCCAGCCCACAGTCATTGGCCTAAACTATGGAGACTCGAAATCTCCTGATTATGCATATTTGTTTAACCAGCTAGCCCAGAGGCAGTGTCCTTAGCTGAGGAGACTCTAAATCTCCTGGATAAATATATTTATTTAACCAGCCAGAACAGAGTCACTGCCCTAAACTGAGGAGACTCAAAACCTTCTGCTCACATAATTCACCAACCAGCCCAGAGGCAGGACCCAAAACTGAGGAGACTATAAATCTCCTGGTTATATATATTTAACCAGCCAGAACAGAGACAGTGCCCTAATCTGAGGAGACTCTAAATTTCCTGGTTATATGGAACGGGTTCAGAGGATGTTGCCTGGTATGGTAGGAAGATCGTATGAGGAAAGGCTGAGGTACTTGGGGCTATTTTCATTGGAGAAAAGAAGGTTTCGGGGTGACTTGATAGAGGTATACAAGATGATTAGGGGTTTAGATAGGGTTCACCATGAGAATCTTTTTCCACGTATGGAGTCAGCTATTACGAGGGGGCATAGCTTTAAATTAAGGGGTGGTAGGTATAGGACAGATGTTAGGGGTAGATTCTTTACTCAGCGAGTCGTGAGTTCATGGAATGCCCTGCCAGTAGCAGTAGTGGACTCTCCCTCTTTGTGGGCATTTAAACAGGCCTTGGATAGGCATATGGAGGATAGTGGGCTAGTGTAGGTTAGGTGGGCTTGGATCAGCGCAACATCGAGGGCCAAAGGGCCTGTACTGCGCTGTATTCTCCTATGTTCTATGTTTTGAATTAACCAGGCAGCACAGAGTAAGTGCCCTTTCTTGAGCAGACTCTAAATATTCTGGTTATATATATATTTCACCTGCCAGCACAGAGTCAGTGCCCTTAACTGATAAGACTCTAAATCTGCCTGTTTAGGGCACTGACTGTGGGCTGGCGGGTTAAATAAATATATATAACGAGCAGATTTAGAGTCTCCTCAGTTGAGGGCTCAGTCTATGTGCTGGATGGAAAAGGAAAAATTAATAATCAGGAGATTTAGAGTCTCCTCAGTTTAACCAGCCACCACACAGTCAGTGCCCTAATTTTTTTAGAACCAGAATGTTTAGAGTCTCCTCAGTTTAGAGCACTGACTCTGTGCTGACTGGTTAAATAAATGTATACATCCAGGAGGTTTAGGGTCTCTTCAGCTTAGGGCATTGACTCTGTGCGGGCTGGTTAAAGATATATAACGAGGAGATTTGGAGTTTCCTCAGTTTCGGGCTCAGACTATGTGCTGGATGGATAAGCACAAAGATATAACCAGGAGATTTAGAGTCTTCTCTGTTTAGGGCACTGACTCTGGGCTGAATGCTTAAATAAATAGATATAACCAGGTGATTTAGTGTCTGTTCAGTTTAGGGTACTGACTCTGTGCCTTCTGTTTAAATATATATAAACAGGATATTTAGGGTTTCCCCAGTTTTGGGCACTGACTCTGGACTCTATGATTAAATAAATATATATAACTAGGAGATTTAGAGTCTCCTCAGTTTAGTGCACTGACTCTGTTGGCTGGTTAAATATATATAACCAGGATATTTAGAGTCACCTCATTTTAAGGCCATGAATCGGTGCGAGATGGTTAATTAAATATAACCTGGAGATTTATAGACTCCTCATTTTAAGGCCATGAATCGATGCGAGATGGTTAATTAAATATAACCTGGAGATTTAGAGACTCCTCATTTTAAGGCACTGACTGTGTGGTGGCTGGTTAAAATTTTTATAACCAGGATATTTAGAGTCTCCTTAGTTTGGAGCACTGACTCTGGGCTGGCTGGTTAAAAAAATGGGTAAAACCAGGAGATTTAGAGTCTCCTCGTTTTGGGCACTGACGTTTTGCTGGCTAGTTAAATAAATATATATAACCACGAGATTCAGATTCTCCTCAGTCTCGAGCACTGACTCTGTGCTGACTGATTAAATAAATATATGTAGCCAGCAGATTTAGATATAACTAGGATATTTAGATTCACCTCTGTTTCGGGCTCAGATTATGTGCTGGATGAATAAATACATATTTATATATATATAAACACCAGGCAACTTTAAATCTCCTCAGTTTGGAGCACTGAATCTGTGCTGTCTTTTTAAATATATATAACCAGTATATTTAGAGTCTCCTCAGTTTGGGGCACTGACTCTGGGCAGGCAGGTGAAATAAATAGCTATAACCAGGAGATTTTTAGTCTCCTCAGTTTCGGGCACTGACATTCTGCTGGCTTGTTGAATGAATATATATAACAAGGAGATTCAGAATCTCCTCAGTTTAGGGCACTGACTCTGTGCTGGATGGTATAATAAATATATATAAAAAACAGGGGATTTAGAGTCTGTTCAGTTTAGGGCACTGACTCTGTGCTGGATGGTATAATAAATATATATAAAAACCAGGGGATTTAGAGTCTGTTCAGTTTAGGGCGCCGTCTCTGTGCTGGCTGGTTATATATATAGCACCAAAGATTTAGAGTCTGCTCATTATAGGGCACTGACACTGTGCTGGCTAGTTAAATAAATGTATATAAACAGGAGATTTAGAGTCTCCTCAGGTTAGGGCATTGACATTCTGCTGGCTGAATAAATAAATATATATAACAATTAGATTCAGATTCTCCTCAGTTTAGGGCACTGACTCGGTCTTGGCTGGTTAAATATATAGAAGCAGGAGAATTACAGTTTCCTCTCTTTTGGGCACTGACTTTCTGCTGGCTGGTTAAATAAATATATATAACCAGAAGATTTAGGGTCTCCTCAGTTTAGGGCACTGACTCTGTGCTTGCTGATTAAATAAATACGTAAAACCAGCACATTGAGAGTCTGCTCATTATAGGGCTTTGACCCAGAGCTGGCTGGTTCAATACAGAAATATAACCAGGAAATTTAGAGTCTCCTCAGTTTGGGGCACTGACTCTGTGCTAGCAGGTTAATTATATATAACCAGGAGATTTAGAGACTCCTCGTTTTCCGGCAATGACTGTGTGGTGGCTGGTTAAAATTTTTATAACCAGGATATTTAGAGTCTCCTTAGTTTGGGGCACTGACTCTGGGCTGGTTGGTTTAAAAAAAAAGGTATAACCAGGAGATTCAGTTCTCCTCATTCTAGAGCACTAACTCTGTGCTGGATGTTTTAATAAATATATATAACCAGGAGATTTAGAGTCTGTTCATTTTAGGGCACTGACTTTGTGCTGGCTGGTTAAATTCAAAAATACAGGAGATTTAGAGTCTCCTCAGTAAAGGGCACTGTCTCTGTGCTGTCTGTTTAAATATATTTAACCAGAAATTTAGAGTCTCCTCAGTTTCAAGGAACTGACTTGCGCTGGTGGATTAAATAAATATATATAACGCGGAGATTTTGAGTGTCCTCAGTTTAGGGCTCAGACGATGTGCTGGATGGATAAATACACGTAAATTACCAGGAGTTTAGGGTCTCCTCATTTCAAGGAACTGACTGTGTGCTGTCTGTTAAATATATATAACCAGGAGATTTCGAGTCTCCTCAGTTTAGGGCACTGACTCTGTGCTGGCTGGTTAATTATATATAAACAGGAGATTTAGAGTCTCCTCAGTTTAGGGCACTGACTCTGTGCTGGCTGGTTAAATATATATTACCCGGAGATTTAGAGTCTCCTCAGTTTATGGCACTGACTGTGTGGTGGCTGGTAAAAAGTTTTATAACCAGGATATTTAGAGTCTCCTCAGGTTGGGGCACAGACTCTGTGCTGGCTGGTTAAATAAATTGATAAAACCAGTAGATTTAGATTTCTGCAGGTGAGTTAAATAAATATATATAACCAGGAGATTCAGATTCTCCTCAGTCTAGAGCACTAACTCTGTAATTGATGGTTAAATTCAAAAAACCAGGAGACTTAGAGTCTCCTCAATTAAGGGCACTGACTCTGTGCTGTCTGTTTAAATATATATAAAACCAGGAGATTGAGATATTCCTCAGGTTCGGGCACTGACTGTTTGGTGGCTGGTTAAATATATATAACCAGGATACTTAGAGTCTCCTCAGTTTGGGGTACTGACTCTGGGCTGGCTGGGTAAATTTACATAACCAGGAGATGTAGAGTCTCCTCAGGTTAGGGCACTGACTCTGTGCTTCTGGATCAGTGGTGCTGGAAGAGCACAGCAATTCAGGCAGAATCCGACGAGCAGCAAAATCAACATTTCGGGCAAAAGCCCTTCATCAGGAATAAAAGCTGATGAAGGGCTTTTGCCCGAAACGTCGATTTTGCTGCTCGTCGGATGCTGCCTGAATTGCTGTGCTCTTCCAGCACCACTGATCCAGAATCTGATTTCCAGCATTAGCAGTCATTGTTTTTACCTCACTGACTCTGTGCTGTCTGATTAAATAATTATATATAACCAGGAGATTCAGATTCCCCTCAGTTTAGGGCACTGACTCTGTGTTGACTGCTTAAATATATATATATGTAACCAGGAGATTTAGTATCTCCTCAGTTTAGAGCTCAGACTATGTGCTGGATGGATAAAAACATATATATGACCAGGAGATTTAGAGACTCCTCATTGCAAGGAACTGACTCTGTGCTGTCTGTTTAAATATATATAACCAGGAGTTTTAGAGACTCCTGACTTTAGGGCACTGAGTCTGTGCTGTCTGTTTAAATATATATAATCGGGAGTTTTACAGTCTCCTCAGTTAAGGCAGTGACTCTATGCTGACTGATTAATTATATATAACCAGGAGATTTAGAGTCTGTTCAGTTTAGAGCACTGACTCTGTGCTGGATTGTTTAATAAATATATCTAACCAGGAGATTGAGAGTCTGTTCAGTTTAGAGCACTGACTCTGTGCTGGCTGGTTAAATGAATGTATATAACCATGACATTTACAGTCTGCACATTATACGGCACTGACTGTGGGCTAGCGTGTTAACTAAATATATATAACTAGGAGATTTGAATTCGCCCCAGTTTAGGGCTCAGACTATGTGCTGGATGGATAAATACACATATATAACCAGGATATTTAGAGTCTCCTCAGTTTGGGGCACTTACTCCGGACTGACTGGGTAAATAAATATATAACCAGGAGATGTAGAGTCAGCTCATTTTCGGGTTCAGACAATGTGCTGGCTGGCTAAATAAACAAACATAATCAGGGAATTTAGTGTCTCCTCAGTTTAGGGCACTGATTCTATGCTGGCTGATTAAATAAATATATATAACCATGAAATTTAGATTCTGCACATTATACGACACTGACTCTGTGCTGGCTGGTGAAATAAACATATATAAGCAGGAAATATAGAGTTTCCTCAGTTTAGGGCACTGTCTCTGTGCTGGCTCGTTAAATAAATATAACCAGGACATTTAGAGTCTCCTTATTTTAAGGCATTGTCCGTGTGGTGGGTAGGTAAAATTTTTGTTACCAGGATATTTTGAGTCTCCTCAGTTTGGGGCACTGACTCAGTGCTGAGTGCTTGAACAAATATATATAACCACGAGTTTAAGAGTCCCCTCCGTTTCGGGCACTGACTGTGCTGACTGGTTAAATAAATATATGTAACCAGGACATTTCGAGCCTGATCATTATAGGTAACTCACTCTGTGCTGTCTGTTTAAATATGTATAACCAGGAGATTTAGGGTCTCTTCAGTTTAGGACACTGACTCTGCGCTGGCTGGTTAAATAAATATATATAACCAGGACATTCAGTGTCTGATCATTATAGGGCACTGAATCTAAGCTGTTATGGTTAAATAAATATATATACCCAGAAGATTTATGGTCTCCTCACTTTAGGGCACAACTCTGTGCTGCTCTTGAGTCTGCTCATTATAGGGCACTGACTCTGTGCTGGCTGGTTAAATATGAAGATATAACCAGAATATTTAGAGTCTCCTTAGTTTAGGGTACTGGCTTGTTAACATTATTATAACCAGGATAATTAGATTCTCCTCAGTTAAGGGGACTATCTCTGTGCTGTCAAGCAGGAGGTTTAGTGTCTCCTCAGTGAAGGGCACTGACTCTGTACTGTCTTTTTAAATATATATTAGCAGAAAATTTAGAGTCTCTTCATTATGGGGCACTGACTCTGTGTTGGCTGGTTAAATAAACAGGAGATTGAGAGTCTCCTCAGTTTTTGGCACTGACTCTGTGCTGGCTGATTAAGTAAATATATATAACCAGGACTTTTTGAGTCTGCTCATCATAGGGCACTGACTCTGTGTTGGCTGGTTAAATACAAAGATATAACCAGGAGATTTAGAGTCTCCTCAGTTTAGGGCTCAGACTATGTGCTGGATGGAGAAGTACATATATTTCCAACCTGGATATTTAGAGTCTCCTCAGTTTAGGGCACTGACTGTGTGGTGGCTGTTTAAAATTATTATAAACAGGATAATTAGATTCTACTCAATTAAGGGGACTATCTCTCTTCTGTCTGTTTAAATATATATAACCTGGAGTTTTAGAGTCTCCTCAGTGAAGGGCACTGACTCTGTGCTGACTGGTTAAATATATGTAAGCAGAAAATTTAGAGTGTCAGCAGTTTAGGGCACAGACAGTGGGCTGGTGGGTTAAATAAATATATATAACTAGGAGATTTACAGTCTCCTCAGTTTAGGGTTCAGATTTTATTCTATAATACAGGAGGACGCAGTGACGCTGCTCCAGCTCCTTTATTTTCTATAATACAGGAGGAAGCAGAGACGCTGCTCCAGCTCCTTTATTTTCTATAATACAGGAGGAAGCAGTGACACTGCTCCGGTTCCTTTATTTTCTATAATACAGGAGGAAGCAGTGACGCTGCTCCAGCTCCTTTATTTCCTATAATACAGGAGGAAGCAGAGACGCTGCTCCATCTCCTTTATTTTCTATAATACAGGAGGAAGCAGTGACGCTGCTCCATCTCCTTTATTTTCTAGAATACAGGAGGAAGCAGTGACGCTGTTCCAGCTCCTTTATTTTCTATAATACAGGAGGAAGCAGAGACGCTGTTCCAGCTCCTTTATTTTCTATAATACAGGGGGAAGCAGTGACGCTGCCCCAGCTCCTTTATTTTCTATAATACAGGAGGAAGCAGAGACGCTGTTCCAGCTCCTTTATTTTCTATAATACAGGAGGGAGCAGAGAGGCTGCTCCAGCTCCTTTATTTTCTAAAATTCAGGAGGAAGCAGTGACACTGCTCCAGCTCCTTTATTTTCTATAATACAGGAGGAAGCAGTGACGCTGCTCCAGCTCCTTTATTTTCTATAATAGAGGAGGAAGCAGAGACGCTGCTCCAGCTCCTTTATTTTCTATAATACAGGAGGAAGCAGTGACGCTGCTCCAGCTCCTTTATTTTCTATAATACAGGGGGAAGCAGTGACGCTGCTCCAGCTCCTTTATTTTCTATAATACAGGAGGAAGCAGAGACGCTGCTCCAGCTCCTTTATTTTCTATAATACAGGAGGAAGCAGTGACGCTGCTCCAGCTCCTTTATTTTCTATAATACAGGGGGAAGCAGTGACGCTGCTCCAGCTCCTTTATTTTCTATAATACAGGAGGAAGCAGTGACGCTGCTCCTGCTCCTGTATTTTCTATAATACAGGAGGAAGCAGTGACGCTGCTCCAGCTCCTTTATTTTCTATAATACCGGAGGAAGCAGAGACGCTGCTCCAGCTCCTTTATTTTCTATAATACCGGAGGAAGCAGAGACGCTGCTCCAGCTCCTTTATTTTCTATAATACCGGAGGAAGCAGAGACGCTGCTCCAGCTCCTTTATTTTCTTTAATACAGGAGGAAGCAGAGACACTGCTCCAGCTCCTTTATTTTCTTTAATACAGGAGGAAGCAGAGACACTGCTCCAGCTCCTTTATTTTCTATAATACAGGAGGAAGCAGTGACGCTGCTCCAGCTCCTTTATTTTCTTTAATACAGGAGGAAGCAGAGACGCTGCTCCAGCTCCTTTATTTTCTATAATACAGGAGGAAGCAGTGACGATGCTCCGGCTCCTTTATTTTCTATAATACAGGAGGAAGCAGTGACGCTGCTCCAGCTCCTTTATTTTCTATAACACAGGAGGAAGCAGAGACGCTGCTCCAGCTCCTTTATTTTCTATAATACAGGAGGAAGCAGTGACGCTGTCCCAGCTCCTTTATTTTCTATAATACAGGAGGAAGCAGTGACGCTGTCCCAGCTCCTTTATTTTCTATAATACAGGAGGAAGCAGAAACGCTGCTCCAGCTCCTTTATTTTCTATAATACAGGAGGAAGCAGTGACGCTGTCCCAGCTCCTTTATTTTCTATAATACAGGAGGAAGCAGTGACGCTGCTCCAGCTCCTTTATTTTCTATAATACAGGAGGAAGCAGTGACGCTGTCCCAGCTCCTTTATTTTCTATAATACAGGAGGAAGCAGTGACGCTGTCCCAGCTCCTTTATTTTCTATAATACAGGAGGAAGCAGTGACGCTGCTCCAGCTCCTTTATTTTCTATAATACAGGAGGAAGCAGTGATGCTGCTCCGGCTCCTTTATTTTCTATAATACACGGTGAAGCAGAGACGCTGCTCCATCTCCTTTATTTTCTATAATACAGGAGGAAGCAGAGATGCTGCTCCAGCTCCTTTATTTTCTATAATACAGGAGGAAGCAGAGACACTGCTCCAGCTCCTTTATTTTCTATAATACAGGAGGAAGCAGTGATGCTGCTCCAGCTCCTTTATTTTCTATAATACAGGAGCAAGCAGAGACGCTGATCCAGCTCCTTTATTTTCTATAATACAGGAGGAAGCAGTGATGCTGCTCCAGCTCCTTTATTTTCTATAATACAGGAGGAAGCAGAGACGCTGCTCCAGCTCCTTTATTTTCTATAATACAGGAGGAAGCAGTGACGCTGCTCCAGCTCCTTTATTTTCTATAATACAGGAGCAAGCAGAGACGCTGCTCCAGATCCTTTATTTTCTATAATACAGGAGGAAGCAGTGACGCTGCACCAGCTCCTTTATTTTCTCTCATAGAGGAGGAAGCAGAAACGCTGCTCCAGCTCCTTTATTTTCTATAATACAGGAGGAAGCAGTGACGCTGCACCAGCTCCTTTATTTTCTATAATCCAGGAGGAAGCAATGACGCTGCTCCAGCTCCTTTATTTTCTATAATACAGGGGGAAGCAGTGACGCTGCTCCAGCTCCTTTATTTTCTATAATACAGGAGGAAGCAGAGACGCTGCTCCAGCTCCTTTATTTTCTATAATACAGGAGGAAGCAGTGACGCTGCTCCAGCACCTTTATTTTCTATAATAGAGGAGGAAGCAGAGACGCTGCTCCAGCTCCTTTATTTTCTATAATACAGGAGGAAGCAGAGACGCTGCTCCAGCTCCTTTATTTTCTATAATACAGGAGGAAGCAGAGACGCTGCTCCAGCTCCTTTATTTTCTATAATACAGGAGGAAGCAGTGACGCTGCTCCAGCTCCTTTGTTTTCTATAATAGAGGAGGAAGCAGTGACGCTGCTCCAGCTCCTTTATTTTCTATCATACAGGAGGAAGCAGTGACACTGCTCCAGCTCCTTTATTTTCTATAATACAGGAGGAAGCAGAGACAATGCTCCAGCTCCTTTATTTTCTATAATACAGGAGGAAGCAGAGACGCTGTTCCAGCTCCTTTATTTTCTATAATACAGGAGGAAGCAGAGACGCTGCTCCAGCTCCTTTATTTTCTATAATACAGGAGGAAGCAGTGACACTGCTCCAGCTCCTTTATTTTCTATAATACAGGAGGAAGCAGTGACGCTGCTCCAGCTCCTTTATTTTCTATAATACAGGAGGAAGCAGTGACGCTGCTCCAGCTCCTTTATTTTCTATAATACAGGAGGAAGCAGAGACAATGCTCCAGCTCCTTTATTTTCTATAATACAGGAGGAAGCAGAGACGCTGTTCCAGCTCCTTTATTTTCTATAATACAGGAGGAAGCAGAGACGCTGCTCCAGCTCCTTTATTTTCTATAATACAGGAGGAAGCAGTGACGCTGCTCCAGCTCCTTTATTTTCTATAATACAGGAGGAAGCAGTGACACTGCTCCAGCTCCTTTATTTTCTATCATACAGGAGGAAGCAGTGACGCTGCTCCAGCTCCTTTATTTTCTATCATACAGGAGGAAGCAGTGACGCTGCTCCAGCTCCTTTATTTTCTATCATACAGGAGGAAGCAGTGACACTGCTCCTGCTCCTTTATTTTCTATAATACAGGAGGAAGCAGAGACAATGCTCCAGCCCCTTTATTTTCTATAATACAGGAGGAAGCAGAGACAATGCTCCAGCTCCTTTATTTTCTATAATACAGGAGGAAGCAGTGACACTGCTCCAGCTCCTTTATTTTCTATAATACAGGAGGAAGCAGTGATGCTGCTCCAGCTCCTTTATTTTCTATAATACAGGAGGAAGCAGAGACACTGCTCCAGCTCCTTTATTTTCTATAATACAGGAGGAAGCAGTGACGCTGCTCCAGCTCCTTTATTTTCTATAATACAGGAGGAAGCAGAGACAATGCTCCAGCTCCTTTATTTTCTATAATACAGGAGGAAGCAGTGACACTGCTCCAGCTCCTTTATTTTCTATAATACAGGAGGAAGCAGTGACGCTGATCCAGCTCCTTTATTTTCTATAATACAGGAGGAAGCAGAGACAATGCTCCAGCTCCTTTATTTTCTATAATACAGGAGGAAGCAGTGACACTGCTCCAGCTCCTTTATTTTCTATAATACAGGAGGAAGCAGTGACGCTGCTCCTGTTCCTTTATTTTCTATAATACAGGGGGAAGCAGAGACGCTGCTCCAGCTCCTTTATTTTCTATAATACAGCAGGAAGCAGTGACGCTGCTCCAGCTCCTTTATTTTCTATAATACAGGAGGAAGCAGAGACAATGCTCCAGCTCCTTTATTTTCTATAATACAGGGGGAAGCAGTGACACTGCTCCAGCTCCTTTATTTTCTATAATACAGGAGGAAGCAGAGACACTGCTCCAGCTCCTTTATTTTCTATAATACAGGAGGAAGCAGTGACGCTGCTCCAGCACCTTTATTTTCTATAATAGAGGAGGAAGCAGAGACGCTGCTCCAGCTCCTTTATTTTCTATAATACAGGAGGAAGCAGAGACGCTGCTCCAGCTCCTTTATTTTCTATAATACAGGAGGAAGCAGAGACGCTGCTCCAGCTCCTTTATTTTCTATAATACAGGAGGAAGCAGTGACGCTGCTCCAGCTCCTTTGTTTTCTATAATAGAGGAGGAAGCAGTGACGCTGCTCCAGCTCCTTTATTTTCTATCATACAGGAGGAAGCAGTGACACTGCTCCAGCTCCTTTATTTTCTATAATACAGGAGGAAGCAGAGACAATGCTCCAGCTCCTTTATTTTCTATAATACAGGAGGAAGCAGAGACGCTGTTCCAGCTCCTTTATTTTCTATAATACAGGAGGAAGCAGAGACGCTGCTCCAGCTCCTTTATTTTCTATAATACAGGAGGAAGCAGTGACACTGCTCCAGCTCCTTTATTTTCTATAATACAGGAGGAAGCAGTGACGCTGCTCCAGCTCCTTTATTTTCTATAATACAGGAGGAAGCAGTGACGCTGCTCCAGCTCCTTTATTTTCTATAATACAGGAGGAAGCAGAGACAATGCTCCAGCTCCTTTATTTTCTATAATACAGGAGGAAGCAGAGACGCTGTTCCAGCTCCTTTATTTTCTATAATACAGGAGGAAGCAGAGACGCTGCTCCAGCTCCTTTATTTTCTATAATACAGGAGGAAGCAGTGACGCTGCTCCAGCTCCTTTATTTTCTATAATACAGGAGGAAGCAGTGACACTGCTCCAGCTCCTTTATTTTCTATCATACAGGAGGAAGCAGTGACGCTGCTCCAGCTCCTTTATTTTCTATCATACAGGAGGAAGCAGTGACGCTGCTCCAGCTCCTTTATTTTCTATCATACAGGAGGAAGCAGTGACACTGCTCCTGCTCCTTTATTTTCTATAATACAGGAGGAAGCAGAGACAATGCTCCAGCCCCTTTATTTTCTATAATACAGGAGGAAGCAGAGACAATGCTCCAGCTCCTTTATTTTCTATAATACAGGAGGAAGCAGTGACACTGCTCCAGCTCCTTTATTTTCTATAATACAGGAGGAAGCAGTGATGCTGCTCCAGCTCCTTTATTTTCTATAATACAGGAGGAAGCAGAGACACTGCTCCAGCTCCTTTATTTTCTATAATACAGGAGGAAGCAGTGACGCTGCTCCAGCTCCTTTATTTTCTATAATACAGGAGGAAGCAGAGACAATGCTCCAGCTCCTTTATTTTCTATAATACAGGAGGAAGCAGTGACACTGCTCCAGCTCCTTTATTTTCTATAATACAGGAGGAAGCAGTGACGCTGATCCAGCTCCTTTATTTTCTATAATACAGGAGGAAGCAGAGACAATGCTCCAGCTCCTTTATTTTCTATAATACAGGAGGAAGCAGTGACACTGCTCCAGCTCCTTTATTTTCTATAATACAGGAGGAAGCAGTGACGCTGCTCCTGTTCCTTTATTTTCTATAATACAGGGGGAAGCAGAGACGCTGCTCCAGCTCCTTTATTTTCTATAATACAGCAGGAAGCAGTGACGCTGCTCCAGCTCCTTTATTTTCTATCATACAGGAGGAAGCAGAGACAATGCTCCAGCTCCTTTATTTTCTATAATACAGGGGGAAGCAGTGACACTGCTCCAGCTCCTTTATTTTCTATAATACAGGAGGAAGCAGAGACACTGCTCCAGCTCCTTTATTTTCTATAATACAGGAGGAAGCAGTGACGCTGCTCCGGCTCCTTTATTTTCTATAATACACGGTGAAGCAGAATCTGGACGACTAATCCTTTGCAACATTTGTCCTATTTACTGATTCACTGAAGAGCTAAATTCAGATTTCTTAAATTGAGGCGTAGACACGTTGGACTGAAGAGTCTGTTTCCGTGCTGTACATCTTTAAGGCTGTAATTAGTGCTCCGCTTCCCTGCACCAATTCTCCCATTTACAAATCCTGCACTAATTCGGGAATTTCACCAACTCTCCCATTGAATGTTATCCGACCCCAGTCCTCACACTTGGAATTTAAAGGCGCCTGTATGAATTCTTCAATTATTGTTGCCCTGCATCAATTCCTTCCATTTAGTTGTTCCCTGATACACATCTTCCACGTACGGGTGCCCTGCTGAATTGTTTTCATTTAGTGGTGCACTGAACTGAATCTCCAATTTACCGATGCTAGCAACATTTCTTCTTTTCATTGATACCCTGGCCCCTTTTCCCCAATTTAGAAATGCTTTGCTTCAATTTTCTAATTTATTGACACTCACACCAGTTTTCCAGTGTAATGGCACTGTGCACCGAATCTCCCATTTACTGATTCCCACCAAATCTCCCAGTTACTCATATCCCTGTACTAATTCTTCCACTTGCTGATGCCCGAGCCCGATTCTACCATTGAAGGGTGCGCTACTCTAATTCTCCCATTTCCTGGTGCCATGCACCCATTCTCTAATTTAGCTTCACTGTGCATCAGTTCTTCCATTCAGTATTTCCCTGCAACAATTTTCCCACTTAGTAGTCTGCTGCCAGAATTCTCTAATCTTGCGATCCCTGCATCAAATCTCCAAATTACCGATCCTACACTTATCTTGAACTGCACCAATGCTCCCATTTTGTGGTGCACTGTGTTGAATCTCCATGACTAATCCTTTTGCAACGTTTGTCCTATTTACTGATTCACTGCCCGTGTTCTCTCATTTGCTCCAATTCTCGAAGTTATCAACACCCTGCACCAGGTCTCTCATTTACTGATACCCCACACCAATTCTCCAATTCAGTGTTGCTTAGCACCATTTCCCTCAATTACTGATGTCCTGAACAAGATCTCCACTCAGTGTTGCCTTACCCCAATCCCCATACTGACTGATGCTATCGCCCAATTTAGGGGTGCCCTACTCTAAATCTCCCAAAATGAATTGTACTGTCCCAATTCACCCATTTAGTGCTGAACTGCATTAGCTCTCCCATTATCTGATGCCCTGTTAGAAATTCTCACATTTTGATAAGCCCTTTCCCAATTTTTCCATTTAGTAGTTCCTTGCAACGATTCTCCCTTTAGTGGAGAGCTGCCAGAATTCTTAAATTTAGGCGTGGACAAGTTGGACTGAAGGGTCTGTTTCAGTGCTGTACATCTCTAAGGCTGTAATTAGTGCTCCGCTTCCCTGCACCAATTCTCCCATTCACCAATCCTGCACTAATTCTGGAATTTCACCAACTCACCCATTGAATGTTATCCCGCCCCAGTTCTCCCACTTAGAATTTAAAGGCACCTGCATGAATTCTCCAATTATTGTTGCCCTGCATCACTTCCTTCCATTTAGTTGTTCTCTGAAACACATCTTCCACGTACGGGTGCCCTGCTGAATCTCCAATTTACCTATGCTTGTAACATTTTCTTCTTTTTATTGAACAAGTTCTCCACGCAGTGGTGCCCGACATCAAACCAATACTGACTAATGCCCTCTCCCAATTTAGAGGTGCCCTAATCTTAATCTCCCAAAATGTATCGTCCTGCCCCAATTCTCCCATTTAGTGCAACACAGCATAACTCACCCATTTAGTGCTGAACTGCATTAATTCACCCATCACCTGATGCCCTGTTGCCAATTCTCACACATTACGAAAAGCCCTTTCCCAATTTATTTACATTTAGTAGTTCCTTGCAATGATTCTCCAATTCAGTGTTGCTGAGCACCATTTCCCCAAATTACTGACGTCCTGAACAAGTTCTCCATTCAGTATTGCCTTATACCAGTCCTCATATTGACTGATGCCCTCGCCCAATTTTGGGGGTGCCCTACTCTCATTCCCGCATCAAGTATTGTCCTGTCCCAATTTTCCCATTTAGTCCTACACTGCATTAATTCTCCCATTTACTGCTCAACTGGAACTCTCCCATTTGGTGCGAACTGCACCAATTTGCCATTATCGGACGCCCCATTCCAATTTCTCTTATTTTGATAAGCCCTTGCCCAATTCTTCGATGTAGTAGTTCCTGGGAACAATTCTCCAATTTCGCGGAGTGTTGCCAAAAAGCAAAAATTGAGACAGAGAGAAGTTGGACTGAAGGGTCTGTTTCCATGTTGTACATCTCTATGATTGTATGGCTCTATTTATGGCTCCGCTGCTCTGCACCATTTCTCCCATTTACCAATCCTGCACAAAACCTGAAACTGCACCAACTCTCCCATTGAGTATTATCCTGCCCAATTTACAGGCACCTGCATGAAATCTCCAATTATTGATGCCCTGCATCAATTCCGTCCATTTAATTGTTCCCTGATACACTTCTACCACGTTCTGGTGCCCTACTGAATTGTTTTCATTTAGTGGTGCACTGAAATGAATCTCAATTTACCGATGCTTGCAACATTTCTTCTTTTTATAGATTACTGGCCCCTATTCCCCAATTTAGACAGGCTCTGCTCCATTTTTCTAATATATTGACACTCACACCAGTTTTCCAATGTAATGGCAATGTGCACCGAATCTCCCATTTATTGATTCCCACTAAATCTCCCAGTTACTCATATCCCTGTACTAATTCGTCCATTTATTGATATCCTCGCAAACACAATCTCGAACACTAATCCTTTGCAACATTTGCCCTATTTACTGATTCAATGCCCGTGTTCTCCCATTTGCTCCAATTCTCGAAGTTATCAGCACCCTGCACCAGGTCTTTCATTTACTGATACCCCACACCAATTCTCCAATTCAGTGTTGCTTCACACGATTGCCCCCAATTACTGATGTCCTGAACAATTCTCCACTCAGTGCTGCCTTACACCAATCCTCATACTGACTGATGCGCTTGCCCAATTTAGGGGTGCCCTACTCTAAACCTCTGAAAAGGTAATGCCCTGCCCCAATTCTCCCATTTCATGCAACACAGCATAACTCACCATTTAGCACTGAACTGCACTAATTCACCCATTATCTGTTGCAATGACTCTCATTTAGATAAGCCCTTTCCCAATTTTTCCATTTAGTAGTTCCTTGCAATGATTCTCGAATTTAGTGGAGAACTGCCAGAATTCTTAAATTTGGGCATGGACAATTTGGACTGAAGGGTCTGTTTCCGTGCTGTACATCTCTAAGGCTGTACTTAGTGCTCCGCTTCCCTGCACCAATTCTCCCATTTACCAATCCTGCACTAATTCGGGAATTTCACCAACTCACCCATTGAGGTTATCCTGCCCCAGTCCTCCCACTTAGAATTTAATGGCATCTGCATGAATTCTCCAATTATTTTTGCCCTGCATCAATTCCTTCCAGTTAGTTGTTCCCTGATACACATCTTCCACGCAGGATGCCCTGCTGAAAGCGTTTTTCATTTAGTGATGCACTGAACTGAATCTCCAATTTCCCAATTCTGGCAACATTTCTTCTTTTTATTGATTCCCTGCCCCTATTCCCCAGTTTAGACATGCTCTGCTCCAATTTTCCAATATATTGGCACTCCCACCAATTTTCTAATATAATGGCACTGTGCAGCAGATCTCTCATTTATTGATTCCACCAAATCTCCCAGTTACCATATCCCTGTACTAATTCTTCCATTTACTGATGCCTGAGCCCGATTCTACGATTTAAGGGTGCGCTACTCTAATTCTCCCATTTACTGTTGCCATGCACCAATTCTCTAATTTAGCTCCTCTGTGCACCAGGTCTCTCGTTTGCTGATGGCCCGCCCCAATTCTCCAATTCAGTGTTGCTTAGCACCTTTTCCCCAATTACTGATGTCCTGAATATGTTCTCCATTCAGTTTTGTCTTACACCAATCCTCATACTGACTGATGCCCACACCCAATTTAGGGGGTGCCCTACTCTCATTCCCACATCAAGTACTGTCCTGTCCCAATTTTCCCATTTGGTGCTAACTGCATCAATTCTCCAGCTATCAGATGTCCTTTTCCAAATTCTCTTGTTTCGATAAACCCTTGCCCAACTTTTCCATTCAGTGGTTCATTGGAATGATTCTCCACGTTCGTGGAGTGCTGCCAGAATTCTAAAATTGAGACATAGACAATTTGGACTGAAGTGCCTGTTTCCATGTTGTACATCTCTATGATTGTATGACTTTACTTATGGCTCCACTGTTTGCAAACATTTCTCCCATTTACCAATCCTGCATAAATCCTGAAACTTCACCAACTCTCCTATTATTATTATTATTGTTCTGCTCAATTTAAAGGCACCTGTATGAATTCTTCAATTAATGTTGCCCTGCATCAATTCCTTCCATTTAGTTGTTCCCTGATACACATCTTCCACGTACGGGTGCCCTGCTGAATTGTTTTCATTTAGTGATGCACTGAACTGAATCTCCAATTTACCGATGCTTGCAATATGTCTTCTTTTTATTGATTCCCTGGCCCCTATTCCCCAATTTAGAAATGCTTTGCTTGAATTTTCTAATATATTGACACTCACACCAGTTTTCCAGTGTAATGGCACTGTGCACCGAATCTCCCATTTATTGATTCCCACCAAATCTCCCATTTACTCATATCCCTGTACTAATTCTTCCATTTACTGATGCCCGAGCCCGATTCTACCATGTAAGGGTGCTCTACTCTAATTCTCCCATTTCCTGGTGCCATGCACTCATTCTCGAATTTAGCTCCACTGTGCACCAGGTCTTCCATTCAGTCTTTCCCTGCAACAATTCTCCCATTTAGTAGACTGCTGCCAGAATTCTCTAATTTTGGAGATCCCTGCATCAAATCTCCAAATTACCGATCCTACACGTTATCCTCCCTTTAGTGATGTACTGCGACAACTCCCCCATTTCGTGGTACACTATATTGAATCTTGACCACTAATCCTTTGCAACATTTGTCCTATTTACTGATTCACTGCCCGTGTTCTCCCATTTGCCCCAATCCTCGAAGTTATCAGCACCCTGCACCAGGTCTTTCATTTACTGATACCCCACACCAATTCTCCAATTCAGTGTTGCTTAGCACCACTTTCCCCAATTACTGAAGTCCTGAACCAGTTGTCCTCACAGTGCTGCCTTACACCAATCCTCATATTGACTGAGGCCCTCGGAAGCTTTTTGGGTGCCCTACTCTAAATCTCCTATCAAGTATTATCCTGCCCCAATTCTCCCATTTAGTGTTACACTGCACCAATTCTCCCATTAACTGATGCCCTGTTACATTTCTCACATTTCGATAAGCCCTTGCCCATTTCTCCCATGAAGTAGTTCCTTGCAATGGTTCTCCAATTTAGTGGAGCACTGCCAGAATTCTTAAATTGTGGCATGGGCAAGTTAGACCGAAGGATCTGTTTGTGTGTTGTAAATCTCTATGATTGTATTACTCTATTTATGGCTATTTCTCCCATTTTCCAATCCTGCACCAATCCTGGAACTGCACCAATTCTCCCATTGAGTGTTATCCTGCCCCAGTTCTCCCACTTCGAATTTCATGGCACCTGAATTCTCCAATTTTTGGGAGAAGATTTGTAGCTCGGGTGCTCATTGTTGTGGTTCTGTTCGCCGAGCTGGGAATTTGTGTTGCAGACGTTTCGTCCCCTGTCTAGGTGACATCCTCAGTGCTTGGGATCACCCATCTCTGGACTCATCGCAGAAGCTGTAATGCAAAGATTAGAACAAACAGTCTGACCGCAAATTCAACCCAAACTCTGGGTCAGATATGTAGATGATACCTTTGTAATTATTAAAAACACAGAAATAGAAAACACACACCGGATCATCAACGCCACACTCACAGGAATCCGATTCACTGGAGAGGAAGAAAAGGACAGCCAACTCCCATTCCTCGACGTGATGGTACAGAGAACACCAAACAGACAGTAGGTGCAGGAGTAGGCCATTCTGCCCTTCGAGCTTGCACTGCCATTCAATATGATCATGGCTGATCATTCCTAATCAGTATCCTGCTCCTGCCTTATCTCCATAACCCTTGATTCCACTATCCTTGAGAGCTCTATCCAACTCTTTTTTAAATGAATCCAGAGACTGGGCCTCCACTGCCCTCTGGGGCAGAGCATTCCACACAGCCACCACACTCTGGGTGAAGAAGTTTCTCCTCATCTCTGTCCTAAATGATCTACCCCGTATTTTTAAGCTGTGTCCTCTGGTTCGGCACTCACCCATCAGCAGAAACATGTTTCCTGCTGCCAGAGTGTCCAATCCTTTCATAATCTTATATGCCTCAATCAGATCCCCTCTCAGTCTTCTAAACTCAAGGGTACACAAGCCCCAGTTGCTCCAGTCTTTCAGCGTAACGTCGTCCCGCCAATCCAGGAATTGACCTCGTGAACCTACGCTGCACTCCCTCAATAGCCAGAATGTCTTTCCTCAAATTTTCCGCAAATTTCCTCAGAACTGCACACAATACTCCAGGTGTGGTCTCACCAGGGTCCTGTACAGCTGCAGAAGAACAGAGAATGCACCACAAAGGTATACAGGTACACAGACCAAGTCCTGAACTACGAAAGCAACCACCCCAACATACACAAAAGAAGTTGCATCAAGACACTGTTCAAAAGGACCACAACACACTGCAGTACACCAGAACTGCAAAAAGGGGAAGAAGAACACCTCTACAATGTATTCGCCAAAAACGGATACCCCCGCAATTTCATCAACAGATGCCTAAGGGAAAGACAACGGAATGAGGACATGCCATAACTCAAAGGACTAGCCACACTACCATACATCAAGAACATTTTGGAACTGACAGCCAGACTATTACGACCACTAGGATTCATAACAGCACACAAACCAAAAGCCACTCTCACCAGGGCAAAGGACCCCATACCCAGCATGAGCAAAACCAACGTAGTGTACAAAATCCCATGCAAGGACTGCACAAAACACTACACAGGACAAACAGGAAGATAGCTTACGATCTGTATCCATGGACATCAACTAGCCACGAAATGACACGACCAGCTATCCTTAGTAGCCACACACGCTGATGACAAGCAACATGAGTTTGACTGGGACAACACTACTATTATAGGACAAGCCAAACAGAGAACAGCCAGGGAATTCCTAGAGGCATGGCATTCATCCACAGATTCTATCAACAAACACATCGACCTGGACCCAATATACCGGCCACTGCAGCAGACAGCTGGAACTGACAACCGGAAGCGGCAGAGACAAACCACTATAAATGCCGGAGGAAACACCACAGAAGCGCTTCACAGGAGGCTCCCAAGCACTGAGGATGTCACCTAGACAGGGGACGAAACGTCTGCAACACAAATTCTCAGCTCGGCGAACAGAACCACAACAACGAGCACCCGAGCTACAAATCTTCTCACAAACTTTGAATGATTTGTTTCTGAGCTTATATTGCTCTGAGTGGGTTGAGTTTCGGATTGTAGATTTATGAAGCAGAAAATAAAGTATGGTACAGAGTTAGACCGAGAAATGCTGCTGATCTCATCAGCTTTATCCTGTTTTCCTGATCCTCCTCCTTCAATCAATGCATTTTTCAGATCCTCATTCAGAATTCCTGGAGCTCTGTAACTGCCCTGGAACAATGTGTGGAAAGTCCTATTGCAGTCCACACGAGGTACCTTTCCCACTGCCCTGCCCCCACGGCCTGCAATGCTGCAGACTGAGCAGACAACCCGAAGCACAATGGTTCTGGATCAGTGGTGCTGGAAGAGCACAGCAGTTCAGGCAGCATCCAAGGAGCAGCGAAATCGACGTTTCAGGCAAATGCCCTTCATCAGGAATAAAGGCAGAGAGCCTGAAGCGTGGAGAGATAAGCTAGAGGAGGGTGGGGGTGGGGAGAAAGTAGCATAGAGTACAATAGGTGAGTGCGGGAGGAGATGAAGGTGATAGGTCAGGGAGGAGAGGGTGGAATGGATAGGTGGAAAAGGAGATAGGCAGGTAGGACAAGTCCAGACAAGTCATGGGGACAGTGCTGAGCTGGAAGTTTGGAACTAGGGTGAGGTGGGGGAAGGGAAAATGAGGAAACTGTTGAAGTCCACATTGATGCCCTGGGGTTGAAGTGTTCCGAGGCGGAAGATGAGGCGTTCTTCCTCCAGGCGTCTGGTGGTGAGGGAGCGGCGGTGAAGGAGGCCCAGGACCTCCATGTCCTCGGCAGAGTGGGAGGGGGAGTTGAAATGTTGGGCCACGGGGCGGTGTGGTTGATTGGTGCGGGTGTCTCGGAGATGTTCCCTAAAGCGCTCTGCTAGGAGGCGCCCAGTCTCCCCAATGTAGAGGAGACCGCATCGGGAGCAACAGATACAAGAAATGATATTAGTGGATGTGCAGGTAAACCTTTGATGGATATGGAAGGCTCCTTTAGGGTCTTGGATAGAGGTGAGGGAGGAGGTGTGGGCACAGGTTTTACATTCCTGTGGTGGCAGGGGAAAATGGGAGGGTGGGTTGTAGGGGGGCGTGGACCTGACCACGTAGTCACGGAGGGAACGGTCTTTGCGGAAGGCGGAGAGGGGTGGGGAGGGAAATATATCCCTGGTGGTGGGGTCTGTTTGGAGGTGGTGGAAATGTCGGCGGATGATTTGGTTTATGCGAAGGTTGGTAGGGTGGAAGGTGAGCACCAGGGGCGTTCTGTCCTTGTTACAGTTGGAGGGGTGGGATCTGAGGGCGGAGGTGCGGGATGTGGACGAGATGCGTTGGAGGGCATCTTTAACTACGTGGGAAGGGATATTGCGGTCTCTAAAGAAGGGGGCCATCTGGTTTGTTTCATGGTGGAACTGGTCTTCCTGGGAGCAGATACGGCGGAGGCGGAGGAATTGGGAATACGGGATGGCATTTTTGCAAGAGGTAGGGTGGGAAGAGGTGTAATCCAGGTAGCTGTTGGAGTCGGTGGGTTTGTAAAAAATGTCAGTGTCAAGTCGGTCGTCATTAATGGAGATGGAGAGGTCCAGGAAGGGGAGGGAGGTGTCAGAGATGGTCCAGGTAAATTTACGGTCAGGGTGGAATGTGTTGGTGAAGTTGATGAATTACTCAACCTCCTCGCGGGAGCACGAGGTGGCGCCAATGCAGTCATCAATGTAACGGAGGAAGAGGTGGGGAGTGGTGCCGGTGTAATTACGGAAGATCAACTGTTCTACATAGCCAACAAAGAGACAGGCATAGCTGGGGCCCATACGTGTGCCCATGGCTACCCCTTTGGTCTGGAGGAAGTGGGAGGATTCAAAGGAGAAATTTTTAAGGGTGAGGACCAGTTCGGCCAAACGAATGAGAGTGTCGGTGGAAGGGTACTGTTGGGGACGTCTGGAGAGGAAAAAACGGAGGGCTTGGAGGCCCTGGTCATGGCGGATGGAGGTGTAGAGGGATTGGATATCCATGGTGAAGATGGGGGCTGGGGAAACAGAAGTCTTGGAGGAGGTGGAGGGCGTGGGTGGTGTCTCGAAGGTATGTGGGGAGTTTCTGGACTAGGGGGGATAGGACAGTGTCGAGGTAGGTAGAGATGAGTTCAGTGGGGCAGGAGCATGCTGAGACAATGGGTCGGCCAGGGTGGTCAGGCTTGTGGATCTTGGGAAGGAGGTAGAACCGGGCAGTGCGGGGTTCCCGGACTATGAGGTTGGAAGCTGTGGGTGGGAGATCTCCTGAGGTGATGAGGTTCTGTATGGTCTGGGAGATGATGGTTTGGTGATGGGCGGTGGGGTCATGGTCAAGTGGGCAGTAGGAAGAGGTGTCCTCGAGTTGGCGTTTGGCTTCAGCGGTGTAGAGGCCAGTGCGCCAGACTACCACTGCGCCCCCTTTGTCCGCTGGCTTGATGGTGAGGTTGGGATTAGAGCAGAGGGATTGTAGGGCTGCGCGTTGTGAGGGTGAGAGGTTGGAGTGGGGGAGGGGGGTCGACAGGTTGAGGCGGTTAATGTCCCGGCGGCAGTTGGAAATGAAGAGGTCGAGGGCAGGTAATAGGCCAGCGCGGGGTGTCCAGGTGGATGCAGTGTGTTGGAGGTGGGCGAAGGGGTCCTCGGAAGGTGGGCTGGTGTCCTGATTGTGAAAGTAAGCTCGGAGGCGGCGGAAGAAGTGTTCGATATCACAGCGTGTATTAAATTCATTGATGCGTGGACGGAGGGGGATGAAGGTGAGTCCTTTGTTGAGGACTGATCGTTCGTCCTCAGTGAGTGGGAGGTCCGGGCGGATGTTGAAAACTCGGCAGGGCTGGGAGCTGGGAGCTGGTGTGGGTGTAGAGCTGGGAGTGGGGTCAGAGCCAGTACCTGGAGTGGGTGTGATGGTGGGGGGAATGGGGGTGGAGGCATGAGCAGGGGTAGTGCTCCCCTCGGGGTTCTGGGGTGTGGGGATAGTGACAGTGGGGTCTGTGGGGGGGGGCGTGTCAGCAGAAAGCAGGTGAGTGGCGCTGGAGGGAGCGGAAGTCAATCCAGGCGTTAGGTTCTGGAACACAGTGTCTGAGAGTGTGGGGGAGGCCGGTTTAATGCAGGGGTTACGGTCTGAAACACAGTGTCTGAAGGTGAGGAGGAGGCCAGGTCAATCCAGGGGTTAGGGTCTGGAACACAGTGCCTGAGAGTGTGGGATAGGCCGGATTAATCCAGTGGTTATGGTCTGGAACACAGTGCCTGAGACTGTAGGATAGGCTGGGTTAATCCAGGAGTTAGGGTCTGGAACACAGTGCTTGAGAGTATGGGATAGGCCGGATTATTCCAGGGGTTAGGGTCTGGAACACAGTGTCTGAGAGTGTGAGGTAGGCTGGGTCAATCCAGGGGTTAGGGTCTGGAATACAGTGCCTGAGTGTGTGGGGTAGGCCGGATTATGCCAGGGGTTAGCGTCTGGAACACAGTGTCTGAGAGTGTGGGATAGGCTGGATTAATTCCGGGGTTAGTGTCTGGAACAAAGAGCCTGAAAGCTTGGGACAGGCCGGTTTAATCCAGGGGTTAGGATCTAGAACACAGTGGCTGAGTGTGTGGTTTAGGCTGGGTCAATCCAGGGTTAGCTCTGGAACACAGTGCCTGAGATTGTGGGCTAGGCCGGATTAATTCAGGAGTTAGGGTGTGGAACACAGTGCCTGAGAGTGTGGGATAGGCCGGTTTAATGCAGGGGTTAGGGTCTGGGACAAAGTGCCTGATATCTTGGGATAGGCCGGTTTAATCTCGGGGTTAGGATCTGGAACACAGTGTCTGAGAGTGTGGTTCAGGCTGGGTCAATCCAGGGGTTTGGGTCTGGAACACAGTGCCTGAGTGTGTGGGGGTGGCCGGGTAAATCCAGGGGTTAGGATCTGGAAAACATTGTCTGAGAGTGTTGGGAGGCTGTGTCAATCCAGGGGTTAAAGACTTGAACACAGTGCCTGAGAGAGTGGGGTAGGCCAGATTAATCCCAGTTAGTGTCTGGAACACAGTGCCTGAGACAGTGGGATAGGCCGGATTAATTCAGGGGTTAGGGTCTGGGACAAAGTTCCTGAAAGCTTGGGATAGGCCGGTTTAATCCAGGGGTTATGGTCTTGAACACAGTGCCTGAGATTGTGGGATAAACCGGATTAATCTAGGGGTTAGGGTCTGGAATACAGTGCCTGAGAGGGTGGGATAGGCCGTGTCAAATCAGGGGTTAGGGTCTGGAAGACAGTGCCTGAGATTGTGGCATAGGCCGGTTTAATGCAGGGGTTAGGGTCAGGAAGACAGTGCCTGAGAGTGTGGGGTAGGCCGGGTCTTTCCAGGGTTTAGGGTCTGGAACACAGTGCCAGGGAGTGTGTGGGAGGCTGGTTTAATGCTGTGGTAAGAGTCTGGAACACAGTGCCTGAGAGTGTGCGATAGGAGGTGTTAATTCAGGGTTTAGGGTCTGGAATACAGTGTCTGAGAGTGTGGAATAGGCCATTTAATGCAGGGGTTAGAGTCTGCAACACAGTGCCTGAGAGAGTGGGATAGGCCAGAATATTCCGGGGGTTGGGTTCCGAACACAATGTATCAGAATGTGGGGGAGGTTGAGTCAATCCAGGGTTAGGGTCTGGAACACAGTGTCTGAGAGTGTGGAATAGGCCGGGTCAATCCAGGGGTTAGTGTCTGGAACACAGTGCCTGAGAGTGTGGGCTGGGCCGGGTCATTCCAGGGATTAGGGTCTGGAACACAGTGCCAGAGAGTGTGTGGGAGGCTGGTTTGATGCAGTGGTAAGGGTCTGGAACACCGTGCCCGAGAGTGTGGGATAGGCCGGATTAATTCAGAGGTTAGCGTCTGGAACAAAGTGCCTGAAAGCTTGGGATAGGCTCGTTTAATCCAGGGGACTTTGTCTGGAACCCAGTGCCTGAGAGTGTGGTTTAAGGGGGGTCAATCCAGGGTGAGCTCTGGAACACAGTGTCTGAGAGTGTGGGATAGGCCGGATTAATTCAGGGGTTAGTGTCTGGAACAAAGAGCCTGAAAGCTTGGGATCGGCCGGTTTAATCCAGGGGTTAGGATCTAGAACACAGTGGCTGAGTGTGTGGTTTAGGCTGGGTCAATCCAGGGTTAGCTCTGGAACACAGTGCCTGAGATTGTGGGCAAGGCCGGATTAATTCAGGGGTTAGGGTGTGGAACACAGTGCCTGAGAGTGTGGGATAGGCCGGATTAATTCAGGGGTTAGGGTCTGGGACAAAGTGCCTGAAAGCTTGGGATAGGCCGGTTTAATCCATGGGTTAGGATCTGGAACACAGTGCCTGAGAGTGTGGTTCAGGCTGGGTCAATCCAGGGGTTAGCTCTGGAACACAGTGCCTGAGATTGTGGGCTAGGCCGGATTAATTCAGGGGTTAGGGTGTGGAACACAGTGTCTGAGAGTGTGGGATAGGCCAGTTTAATGCAGGGGTTAAGGTCTGGAACACAGTGTCTGAGATTGTGCGATAGGAGGTGTTAATCCAAGGATTAGGGTCGGGAATACAGTGTCTGAGAGTGTGGAATAGGCAATTTAAATGCAGGGTCTGGATCACAGTGTCTGACAGTGTGAGGTAGGCCGGGTCAATCCAGGGGTCAGGGTCTGGAACACAGTGCCTGAGTGTGTGGGGGTGGCCGGGTAAATCCAGGGGTTAGGATCTGGAAAACATTGTCTGAAAGTGTTGGGAGGCTGTGTCAATCCAGGAGTTAACGTCAGGAAGACAGTGCCTGAGAGTGTGGGCTGGGCCTGGTCATTCCAGGGATTAGGGTCTGGAATACAGTGCCAGAGAGTGTGTGGGAGGCTGGTTTAATGCAGTGGTAAGGGTCTGGAACACCGTGCCTGAGAATGTGCGATAGGCCGGAATAATTCAGGGGTTAGCGTCTGGAACAAAGTGCCTGAAAGCTTGGGATAGGCCGGTTTAATCCAGGGGTTTGGGTCTGGAACACAGTGCCTGAGAGTGTGCTTTAAACTGGGTCAATCCAGGGTGAGCTCTGGAACACAGTGCCTTAGATTGTGGGATAGGCCGGATTATGCCAGGGGTTAGGGTGTGGAACACAGTGTCTGAGAGTGTGGGATAGGCCAGATTAATTCAGGGGTTAGTGTCTGGAACAAAGTGCCTGAAAGCTTGGGATAGGCCAGTTTAATCCAGGGGTTAGGATCTGGAACACAGTGCCTGAGAGTGTGGTTTAGGCTGGGTCAATCCAGGGTTAGCTCTGGAACACAGTGCCTAAGATTGTGGGCTAGGCCGGATTAATTCAGGTGTTAAGGTCTGGAAGACAGTGTCTGAGAGTGTGGGATAGGCCGGATTAATTCAGGGGTTAGGGTCTGGAACACAGTGCCTGAGAGTGTGGGATAGGCTGGGTTAATCCACGGGTTAGGATCTGGAACACAGTGCCTGAGATTGTGGATCAGGCTGGGTCAATCCTGGGTTAGCTCTGGAACACAGTGCCTGAGATTGTGGGCTAGGCTGGATTGTGCCAGGGTTTAGGATGTGGAACACAGTGCCTGAGATTGTGGATCAGGCTGGGTCAATCCTGGGTTAGCTCTGGAACACAGTGCCTGAGATTGTGGGCTAGGCCGGATTGTGCCAGGGTTTAGGGTGTGGAACACAGTGCCTGAGAGTGTGAGATAGGCCGGATTAATTCAGGAGTTAGGGTCTGGAACACAGTGTCTGAGGGTGTGGGTTAGGCTGGGTCAATCCAGGGTTAGCCCTGGAACAATGTGCCTGAGATTGAGGGATAGGCCGGTTTAATGCAGGGATTAGGGTCTGGAACACAGTGCCAGAGAGTGTGTGGGAGGCTGGTTTAATGCAGTGGTAAAGGTCTGGAACACAGTGCCTGAGAGTGTGGGATAGGCCCGATTAATTCAGGGGTTAGGGTCTGGGAGAAAGTGCCTGAAAGTTTGGGATAGGCAGGTTTAATCCAGGGATTAGGATCTGGAACACAGTGCCAGAGAGTGTAGGGGAGGCCAGGTAAATCCAGGGGTTAGGGTCTGGAACACAGTGCCTGAGAGTGTGGGATAGACCGTGTCAATCCAGGGGTTAGCGTCTGGAACACAGCGCCTGAGAGTGTGGGTTAGGCTGGGTCAATCCAGGGTTAGCTCTGGAACACAGTGCCTGAAAGTGTGGAATAGGCCGGATTACTCCAGGGGTTAAGGTCAGGAAGACAGTGCCTGAGAGTGTGTGAAAGGCCGGGTCAATCCAGAGGTTAGCGTCTGGAAGACAGTGCCTGAGAGTGTGTGATAGGCCGGGTCAATCCAGGGGTTAGGGTCTGGAACCAAGTGCCTGAGAGCGTGGTGTAGGCCGGGTAAATCTAGGTGTTCGGGTCTGGAACACAGTGCCTGAGAGTGTGGGATAGGCCTGATTAATCCAGGGGTTAGGGTTTCGAACACAATGTCTCAGAGTGTGGGGGAGGCTGAGTCAATCCAGGGGTTAGGTCTGGAACACAGTACCTGAGAGTGTGGAATAGGCCGGATTACTCCAGGGGTTAGGGTCAGGAAGACAGTGCCTGAGAGTGTGGGGTAGGCCAGGTTAATCCAGGGGTTAGGGTATGGAACACAGTGCCTGAGAGTGTGGATAGGCAGGATTACTCCAGGGGTTAGGGTCTGTAGGACAGTGCATGAGAGTTTGCGATAGGCCGGATTATGGCAGGGGTTAGGGTCTGGAAGACAGTGCCTGAGAGTGTGTGGGAGGCTGGTTTAATGCAGTGGTAAGAGTCTGGAACACAGTGCCTGAGAGTGTGGAATAGGCCAGTTTAATGCAGGGGTTAGGGTCTGCAACACAGTGCCTGAGAGAGTGGGAAAGGCCAGATTAATCTGGGGGTTAGGGTTCCGAACACAATGTATCAGAGTGTGGGGGAGGTTGAGTGAATCCAGGGGTTAGGGTCTGAAACACAGTGCCTGAGAGTGTGGGGTAGGCCAGGTCAATCCAGGGGTTAGGGTGTGGAACACAGTGCCTGAGAGTGTGGGGTAGGCTGGGTCAATCCCGGGGTTAGGGTCTGGAACAAAGTGCCTGAGGCTGTGGGGGTGGCCGGGAAGGTGCAGGGGTTAGGATCTGGAACTCAGTAGCTGAGAGTGTGGGGAGGCTGGATCAATCCAGGAGTTAGGGTCTGTAATACAGTGTCTGAGAGTGTTGGGTAGGCCTATTAATCCAGCGGTTAGGGTCTGGAACACACTGCTAGAGAGTGTGGTGTAGGTCAGATTAATGCACGGGTTAGTGTCTGGAACACAGTGCCTGAGAATGTGGGATAGGCAAGTTTAATTCAGGGATTAGGGTCTGGAACACAGTGTCTGAGAGAGTGGGATAGGCCGGGACAATCCAGGGGTTAGGGTCTGGAATACAGTGCCTGAGAGTGTATGATAGGCCAGATTAATTTTAGATTAGATTACTTACAGTGTGGAAACAGGCCCTTCGGCCCAACAAGTCCAATCTTGGGGTAAGGGTCTGGAACACAGTGTCTGAGAATGTGCCGTCGGCCGTGTCATTCCAGGGGTTAGGGTCTGGAACACAGTGCCTGAGAGTGTGGGATAGGCCGGATTACTCCAGGGGTTATGGTCAGGAAGACAGTGCCTGAGACTGTAGGATAGGCTGGGTTAATCCAGGAGTTAGGGTCTGGAACACAGTGCTTGAGAGTATGGGATAGGCCGGATTATTCCAGGGGTTAGGGTCTGGAACACAGTGTCTGAGAGTGTGAGGTAGGCTGGGTCAATCCAGGGGTTAGGGTCTGGAATACAGTGCCTGAGAGTGTGGGATAGGCCGGATTTATCCAGGTGTTAGGGTCTGGAACACAGTGTCAGAGAGTGTGTGGGAGGCTGGTTTAATGCAGTGGGATGGGTCTGGAACACCGTGCCTGAGAGTGTGCAAGACGCCGGATTAATTCAGGGGTTAGCGTCTGGAACACAGTGTCTGAAAGTGTGGAGTAGACCGGGTCAATCCAGGATTAGGGTCTGGAACACAGTGCCTGAGAGTGTGTGGAAGGCTGGTTTAATGCAGTGGTAAGGGTCTGGAACACAGTGTCTGAGAGTGTGGATAGGCCGGATTAATTCAGGGGTTAGGGTCTGGAATACAGTCTCTGAGAGTGTGTGATAGGCCAGATTAATCTAGGGGAAAGGGTCTGGAACACAGTGTCGGAGAGTGTGCGGTAGGCCGTGTCAATCCAGGGGTTAGGGTCTGGAACACAGTGCTTGTGAGTGTGGGATAGGCTGGTTTAATCCAGGGGTTAGGGTCTGGAAGACAGTGCTTGTGAGTGTGGGATAAGCCGGATTTTTCCAGGGCTTAGGGTCTGGAAGACAGTGCCTGAAAGTTTGGGGTAGGCCGGGTCATTCTAGGGATTAGGGTCTGGAACACAGTGCCAGAGAGTGTGTGGGAGGCTGGTTTAATGCCGTGGTAAGAGTCTGGAACACAGTGCCTGAGATTGTGGGCTAGGACGGACTGTGCCAGGGCTTAGGGTGTGGAACACAGTGTCTGAGAGTGTGGGTTAGGCCGGATTAATCCAGGGTTAGCTCTGGAACCCTGTGCCTGAGATTGTGGGATTGGCCGGTTTAATGCAGGGGTTAAGGTCTGGAACACATTTCTGAGAGTGTCGGCTTGGCCGGGTCATTCCAGGGATTCGGGTCTGGAACACAGTGCCAGAGAGTGTGTGGGAGGCTGGTTTAATGCAGTGGTAAGAGTCTGGAATCCAGGGGTTAGGGTCTGGAACACAGTGCCTGAGATTGTGGGACATGCCAGATTTAACCAGGGGTTACGGTCTGGAACACAGTGCTTGAGAGAGTGGGATAGGCTGGTTTAATCCAGGGGTTAGGGTCTGGAACACAATGTATCAGAGTGTGGGGGAGGTTGAGTCAATCCAGGGGTTAGGGTCTGAAACACAGTGTCTGAGAGTGTGGGGTAGGCCAGGTCAATCCAGGGGTTAGGGTCTGAAACACAGTGTCTGAGAGTGTGGGGTAGGCCAGGTCAATCCAGGGGTTTGGGTCTGGAACACAGTGCCTGAGAGTGTGGAATAGGCTGGATTACTCCAGTGGTTAGGGTCTGGAAGACAGTGTGTGAGAGTGTGGGATAGGCCGGATTATGCCAGGGGTTAGGGTCTGGAACACAGTGTCTGAAAGTGTGTGGTAGGCCGCGTTAATCCAGGGGTTAGGGTCTGGAACCAAGTGCCTGAGAGCGTGGTGTAGGATGGATTAATCCAGGGGTTAGGGTCTGGAACACAGTGCCTGAGAGTGTGGGATAGGCCAGTTTAATTCAGGGGTTAGGGTCTGGAACACAGTGTCTGAGAGAGTGGGATAGGCCGGATTAATGCCCGGGTTAGGGTCAAGAACAAAGTGCCTGAGAGCGTGCGATAGGCCAGATTAATCCAGGGGTTAGGGTCTGGAACACGGTGTCTGAGAGTGTGGGATAGGCCGGGACAATCCAGGGTTCGGGTTGGGAACACGGTGCCTGACACTGTGGGGGAGGCAGCTTTAATGCAGGTGTTAGGGTCTGGAACAGAGGGCCTGAGAGAGTGGGGTAGGCCGGATTAATCCAGGTGTTCGGGTCTGGAACACAGTGTCTGAGAGTGTGTGATCGGCCAGATTAATCCAGGAGTAAGGTTCTGGAACACAGTGTCTGAGAGTGCGGGGATGCAGCTTTAATGCAGGTGTTCGGGTCTGGAACAGAGTGCCCGAGAGAGTGGAGTAGGCCGGATTAAACCAGGTGTTAGGGTCTGGAACACAGTGCCTGAGAGTGCGGGGAGGCAGCTTTAATGCAGGTGTACGGGTCTGGAACACAGTGTCAGAGAGTGTGTGGGAGGCTGGTTTAATGCAGTGGGATGGGTCTGGAACACCGTGCCTGAGAGTGTGCAATACACCGGATTAATTCAGGGGTTAGGGTCTGGAACACAGTGTCAAAAAGTGTGGGGTAGGCCAGGTCAATCCAGGGTTAGGGTCTGGAACACAGTGTCTGAGAGGGTGCGGTAGACCGTGTCAATCCAGGGGTTAGGGTCCGGAACAGAGTGCTTATGAGTGTGGGATAGGCTGGTTTAATACAGGTGCTAGGTTCTGGAACACAGTGCCTGAGATTGTGGGACGGACAGATTTATCCAGGGGTTAGGGTCTGGAACACAGTGCTTGTGAGTGTGGGTTAAGCCGGATTTTTCCAGGGGTTAGGGTCTGGAAGACAGTGCCTGAGAGTTTGGGGTAGGCCGGGTAAATCCAGGTATTAGGGTCTGGAACAAAGTGCCTGAGAGCGTGGGATAGGCCTGATTAATCCAGGGGTTAGGGTCTGGAACACAGTGCCTGAGAATGTGGAATAGGCCGGATTAATTCAGGGGTTAGCGTCTGGAACAAAGTGCCTGAAAGCTTGGGATAGGCTGGTTTAATCCAGGGGTTAGAATCTGGAACACAGTGCCTGAGAGTGTGTGGGAGGCTGGTTTAATGCAGTGGTAAGGGTCTGGAACACAGTGCCTGAGAGTGTGGGATAGGCCGGATTAATTCAGGGGTTAGGGTCTGGGACAAAGTGCCTGAAAGCTTGAGATAGGCCAGTCTAATCCAGGGGTTAGAATCTGGAACACAGTGCCTGAGAGTGTGGTTTAGGCTGGGTCAATCCAGGGTTAGCTCTGGAAAACAGTGTTTGAGATTGTGGGCTAGGCTGGATTAATTCAGGGGTTTGGGTGTGGAACACAGTGCCTTAGAGTGTGTGATAGGCCGGATTAATTCAGGTGTTAGGGTCTGGAACACAGTGCGTGAGAGTGTGGGATAGGCCGGATTAATTCAGGGGTTAGGGTCTGGGACAAAGTGCCTGAAAGCTTGGGATAGGCCGGTTTAATCCAGGGGTTAGGATCTGGAACACAGTGCCTCAGATTGTGGTTCAGGCTGGGTCAATCCTGGGTTAGCTCTGGAACACAGTGCCTCAGATTGTGGTCTAGGCCGGATTGTGCCAGGGTGTGGGGTGTGGAACACAGTGTCTGAGTGTGTGGGTTAGGCTGGGTCAATCCAGGGTTAGCTCTGGAACACTGTGCCTGAGATTGAGGGATAGGCCGGTTTAATGCAGGGATTAGGGTCTGTAACACAGTGTCTGAGATTGTGGGGTAGGCTGGGTCATTCCAGGGATTAGGGTCTGGAACACAGTGCCTGAGAGTGTATGGGAGGCTGGTTTAATGCAGTGGTAAGGGTCTGGAACATAGTGCCTGAGAGTGTGGGATAGGCCGGATTAATTCAGGGGTTAGGGTCTGGGACAAAGTGCCTGAAAGCTTGAGATAGGCCAGTTTAATCCAGGGGTTAGAATCTGGAACACAGTGCCTGAGAGTGTGGTTTAGGCTGGGTCAATCCAGGGTTAGCTCTGGAACACAGTGCCTGAGATTGTGGGCTAGGCCGGACTGTGCCAGGGGTTAGGGTCTGTAACACAGTGCCTGAGAGTGTGGGGTAGGCCGGATTAATCCAGGGGTTAGGGTGTGGAACACAGTGCCTGAGAGTGTGGGGTAGGCCGGATTAATTCAGGTGTTAGGGTCTGGAACACAGTGTCTGAGAGTGTGTGTTAGGCTGGATCAATCCAGGGTTAGCTCTGGAACCCTGTGCCTGAGATTGTGGGATTGGCCGGTTTAATGCAGGGGTTAAGGTCTGGAACACATTTCTGAGAGTGTCGGCTTGGCCGGGTCATTCCAGGGATTCGGGTCTGGAACACAGTGCCAGAGAGTGTGTGGGAGGCTGGTTTAATGCTGTGGTAAGAGTCTGGAATCCAGGGGTTAGGGTCTGGAACACAGTGCCTGAGATTGTGGGACATGCCAGATTTAACCAGGGGTTACGGTCTGGAACACAGTGCTTGAGAGAGTGGGATAGGCTGGTTTAATCCACGGGCTAGGGTCTGGAACACAGTGCCTGAGATTGTGGGATAGGCCAGATTTAACCAGGGGTTACGGTCTGGAACACAGTGCTTGAGAGAGTGGGATAGGCTGGTTTAATCCACGGGCTAGGGTCTGGAACACAGTGCCTGAGATTGTGGGACAGGCCAGATTTAACCAATGGTTACGGTCTGGAACACAGTGCTTGAGAGAGTGGGATAGGCTGGTTTAATCCAGGGGTTAGTGTCTGGAACACAGTGCCTGAGGTTGTGGGATAAACCGGATTTCCAGTGGTTAGGGTCTGCAACACAGTGCCTGAGGGAGTGGGATAGGCCAGATTAATCCGGGGGTTAGGGTTCGGAACACAATGTATCAGAGTGTGGGGGAGGTTGAGTCAATCCAGGGGTTAGAGTCTGAAACACAGTGTCTGAGAGTGTGGGGGAGGCCAGGTCAATCCAGAGGTTTGGGTCTGGGACACAGTGCCTGAGAGTGTGGAATAGGCCGGGTCAATCCAGGGGTTAGTGTCTGGAACACAGTGCCTGAGAGTGTGGGATAGGCCGGATTAATTCAGGTGTTAGGGTCTGGAACACAGAGTCTGAAAGTGTGTGGTAGGCCGCGTTAATCCAGGGGTTAGGGTCTGGAATACAGTGCCAGAGAGTGTGGGGTAGGCCAGTTTAATGCAGGGGTTTGGGTCTGGAACACAGTGACTGAGAGTGTGGGACAGGACGGATTAATCCAAGGGGTAGGTTCTGGAACAAAGTGCCTGAGAGTGTGAGGTAGGCCTGGTCAATCCAGGAGTTAGGGTCTGGAACACAGTGCCTGAGAGAGTGGGGAAACCCGGATTAATCCAGGGGTTAGGGTCAGGAACACAGTACCTGTGATTGTGGGATAAACCGGAATAATCCAGGGGTTAGGGTCTGGAACACAGTGCCTGAGATTGTGGGTTAGGCCAGTTTAATGCAGGGGTTCGGGTCTGGAACACAGTGCTTGAGAGTGTGGGATAGGCCGGATTATTGCACGGGTTAGGGTCTCGAACACAGTGCCTGAGAGTGTGGGATTGGCCGGATTTATCCAGGTGTTCGGGTTTGGAACACAGTGTCTGAGAGTGTGTGATCGGCTAGATTAATCCAGGAGTAAGGTTCTGGAACACAGTGTCTGAGAGTGCGGGGAGGCAGCTTTAATGCAGGTGTTAGGGTCTAGAACACAGTGTCAGAGAGTGTGTGGGAGGCTGGTTGAATGCAGTGGGATGGATCAGGAAAACCGTGCCTGAGAGTGTGCAATACGCCGGATTAATTCAGGGGTTAGCGTCTGGAACACAGTGTCTGAGAGTGCGCGATAGGCCAGATTAATCCAGGGGTTAGGGTCTGGAACACAGTGTCAGAAAGTGTGGGGTAGGCCAGGTCAATCCAGGGGTTAGGGTCTGGAACACAGTGCCTGAGAGTGTGTGGGAGGCTGGTTTAATGCAATGGTAAGGGTCTGGAACACAGTGTCTGAGAGTGTGTGATACGCCAGATTAATCTAGGGGTAAGGGTCTGGAACACAGTGTCTGAGAGTGTGCGGTAGGCCGTGTTAATCCAGGGGTTAGGGTCTGGAACACAGTGATTGTGAGTGTGGGATAGGCTCGTTTAATCCAGGGGTTAGGGTCTGGAACACAGTGCCTGAGATTGTGGGACATGCCAGATTTAACCAGGGGTTACGGTCTGGAACACAGTGCTTGAGAGAGTGGGATAGGCTGGTTTAATCCAGGGGTTAGTGTCTGGAACACAGTGCCTGAGGTTGTGGGATAAACTGGATTTCCAGTGGTTAGGGTCTGGAACACAGTGCCTGAGGGAGTGGGATAGGCCAGATTAATCCGGGGGTTAGGGTTCAGAACACAATGTATCAGAGTGTGGGGGAGGTTGAGTCAATCCAGGGGTTAGGGTCTGAAACACTGTGCCTGAGAGTGTGGGGTAGGCCGGGTCAATCCAGGGGTTAGGATCTGGTAGACAGTGCCTGAGAGTGTGGGGTAGGCCAGTTTAATGCAGGGGTTTGGGTCTGGAACACAGTGACTGAGAGTGTGGGACAGGACGGATTAATCCAGGGGCTAGGTTCTGGAACACAGTGCCTGAGAGTGTGGGATAGGCCGGATTAGTCCAGGGGTTAGGATCTGGAACACACTGCTAGAGAGTGTGGGGTAGGTCAGATTAATGCACGGGTTAGTGTCTGGAACACAGTGCCTGAGAGTGTGGGATAGGCCAGTTTAATTCAGGGGTTAGGGTTTGGAACACAGTGCCTGAGATTGTGGGACATGCCAGATTTAACCAGGGGTTACGGTCTGGAACACAGTGCTTGAGAGAGTGGGATAGGCTGGTTTAATCCAGGGGTTAGTGTCTGGAACACAGTGCCTGAGGTTGTGGGATAAACCGGATTTCCAGTGGTTAGGGTCTGGAACACAGTGCCTGAGGGAGTGGGATAGGCCAGATTAATCCGGGGGTTAGGGTTCGGAACACAATGTATCAGTGTGTGGGGGAGGTTGAGTCAATCCAGGAGTTAGGGTCTGAAACACAGTGTCTGAGAGTGTGGGGGAGGCCAGGTCAATCCAGGGGTTTGGGTCCGGAACACAGTGCCTGAGAGTGTGGAATAGGCTGGATTACTCCAGTGGTTAGGGTCAGGAAGACAGTGCCTGAGAGTGTGGGGTAGGCCGGATCAATCCAGGGTTTAGGGTCTGGAAGACAGTGCCTGAGAGTGTGGGATAGGCCAGATTAATTCAGGTGTTAGGGTCTGGAACACAGAGTCTGAAAGTGTGTGGTAGGCCGGGTCAATCCAGGGGTTAGGGTCTGGAACCAAGTGCCTGAGAGCGTGGTGTAGGATGGATTAATCCAGGGGTTAGGGTGTGGAACACTGTGCCTGAGAGTGTGGGTTAGGCTGGGTCAATCCAGGGTTAGCTCTGGAACACAGTGCCTGAGAGTGTGGGATAGGCCAGATTACTCCAGGGGTTAGGGTCTGGAACACAGTGTCTGAGAGAGTGGGATAGGCCGGATTAATCCAGGGGTTAGGGTCTGGAACACGGTGTCTGAGAGTGTGGGATAGGCCGGGACAATCCAGGGTTCGGGTTGGGAACACGGTGCCTGACACTGTGGGGGAGGCAGCTTTAATGCAGGTGTTCGGGTCTGGAACAGAGGGCCTGAGAGAGTGGGGTAGGCCGGATTAATCCAGGTGTTAGGGTCTGGAACACAGTGTCTGAGAGTGTGTGATCGGCCAGATTAATCCAGGAGTAAGGTTCTGGAACACAGTGTCTGAGAGTGCGGGGATGCAGCTTTAATGCAGGTGTTCGGGTCTGGAACACAGTGTCAGAGAGTGTGTGGGAGGCTGGTTTAATGCAGTGGGATGGGTCTGGAACACCGTGCCTGAGAGTGTGCAATACACCGGATTAATTCAGGGGTTAGGGTCTGGAACACAGTGTCAGAAAGTGTGGGGTAGGCCAGGTCAATCCAGGGTTAGGGTCTGGAACACAGTGTCTGAGAGGGTGCGGTAGGCCGTGTCAATCCAGAGGATAGAGTCTGGAACAAAGTGCCTGAGTGTGTCGGGGAGGCTGGGTCAATCCAAGGATTAGATTCAGGAACAGATTGCCTGAGAGTGTGGGATAGGCCGGATTAATCCAGGATTTCGGCTTTGGAACACAGTGTCTGAGAGTGTGGGGTAGGCCGGATTAATCCAGGGGTTAGGGTCTGGAACACAGTGTCTGAGAGTGTGGGGTAGGCCGGATTAATCCAGTGGTAAGGGTCTGGAACGCAGTGTCTGAGAGTGTGGGGTAGGCCGGTTCAATCCAGGAGTTAGGGTCAGGAAAACAGTGCCTGAGAGTGTGGGTTAGGCTGGGTCAATCCAGGGTTAGCTCTGTAACACAGTGCCTTAGATTGTGGAATCGGCCGGATTAATCCAGGAGTTATGGTCTGGAATACAGTGCCTGAGAGTGTGGGATATGCCATGTCAATCCAGGGATTAGGTTCTGGAACACAGTGCCTGAGAGTGTGGTCTCGGCCGAATTTATCCAGGGGTGAAGGTTTGGAAGACAGTGCCTGAGAGTGTGGGATAGGCTGGATGAATACAGAGGTTAGGGTCTGGAACACAGTGCCTGAGAGTTTGGGGAGGCCGGGTCAATCCAAGGATTAGATTCGGGAACAGAGTGCCTGGGAGTGTGGGGTAGGCCGGATTAATCCAGGGGTTAGGGTCTGGAACACAATGCCTGAGCGTGCGGGATTAGCCGGATTAATCCAGGTGTTACGGTCTGGAATACAGTGCCTGAGACTGTGGGGAGGCTGGGTCAATCCAGGGGTTAGGGTCTGGAACACAGTGAGAGTGTGTGAGAGGCTGGTTTAATGCAGTGGTAAGGGTCTGGAACAAAGTGCCTGAGAGTGTCGGGGAGGATGGTTTAATGCTAGGGTTATGGTCTGCAATACAGTGCCTGAGCGTGTGGGATATGCCGTGTCAATCCAGGGATTAGGTTCTGGAACACAGTGCCTGAGAGTGTGGGATATGCCGTGTCAACACAGGGATTAGGTTCTGGAACAGGGAGCCTGAGAGTGTGGGGTAGGCCGGATTAATCCAGGGGTTAGGGTCTGAAACACAGTGCCTGAGAGTGTGGGGGAGGCTGGTTTAATGCTAGGGTTAGAGTCTGCAACACAGTGGCCGAGCGTGTGGGGTAGGCCGGAATAATCCTGCGGTTAGGATCTGGAACACAGTGTCTGAGAGTGTGGGATAGGCCGGGTCAATCCAGGGGTTAAGGAGTGGAACAAAGTGCCTGAGAGTGCGCGATAGGCCGGGTCAATCCAGGAGTTAGGGTCAGGAACACAGTGCTTGACGGAGTGTGATAGGCTGGTTTAATCCGGGGTTCGGGTCTGGAACAAAGTGCCTGAGAGCATGGGATAGGCCGGATTAATCCAGGAGTTAGTGGCTGGAACAAAGTGTCTGAGAGTGTCAGGGAGGCCGGGTCAATCCAGAGTTAGCTCTGTAACACAGTGCCTTTAGATTGTGGGATAGGCCGGATTAATCCAGGGTTTAGGCTCTGGAAGACAGTGCCGAGAGTGTGGGGTAGACCGGTTCAATCAAGGGGTTACAGTCTGGAACAAAGCGCCTGAAACCTTGGGATAGGCCGGATTATTCCAGGGGTTATGATCTGGAACACAGTGCCTGTGAGTGTGGGTTAGGCCGAATCAATCCAGGGTTAGCAGTGGAACACGGTGTTTGAGAGAGTGGGATAGGCCGGATTAATCGAGGGGTTATGGTCTGGAACACAGTGCTAGAGAGTGTGGGGAGGCTGGGTCAATCCAGGGGTTAGGGTCTGGAACAAAGTGCCTGAGTGTGTCGGTGAGGCCGGATCAATCCAAGCATTAGATTCTGGAACAGAGTGCCTGAGAGTGTGGAGTAGGCCGGATTAATCCAGGGGTTATGGTCTGGAACACAGTGCCTGAAAGTGTGGGTTAGGCCAAGTCAATCCATGGTTAGCACTGGAACACAGTATCTGAGAGTTTGGGATAGGCCGGATTAATCCAGGGGTTAGGGTTTGGAACACAGTGCCTGAGAGTGTGGGATAGGCTGGATGAATACAGAGGTTAGGGTCTGGAACACAGTGCCTGAGAGTTTGGGGAGGCTGCGTCAATCCAGGGGTTAGGGTCTGGAACAAAGTGCCTGAGTGTGTTGGGGAGGCCGGGTCAATCCAAGGATTAGATTCAGGAACAGAGTGCCTGAGAGTGTGGGGTAGGCCGGATTAATCCAGGGGTTAGGGTCTGGAATACAGTGCCTGAGACTGTGGGGAGGCTGGGTCAATTCAGGGGTTATGTTCTGGAACACAGTGCCTGAGAGTGTGGGATATGCCGTGTCAATACAGTGATTAGGTTCTGGAACAGAGTGCCTGACATTGTGGGGTAGGCCGGATTAATCCAAAGTCTGGAATACAGTGAGAGTGTGTGAGAGGCTGGTTTAATGCTAGGGTTAGGGTCTGCAATACAGTGCCTGAGCGTGTGGGGTAGGCCGGGTCAATCCAATACAGTGTCTCAGAGTGTGGGGTAGGCCGGAATAATCCAGGGGTTAGGATCTGGAACTTAGTGTCTGAGAGTGTGGGATATGCCGTGTCAATCCAGGGATTAGGTTCTGGAACACAGTGCCTGAGAGTGTGGGATATGCCGTGTCAATACAGGGATTAGGTTCTGGAACAGGGAGCCTGAGAGTGTGGGGTAGGCCGGATTAATCCAAGGGTTAGGGTCTGGAACACAGTGCCTGAGAGTGTGGGGGAGGCTGGTTTAATGCTAGGGTTAGAGTCTGCAACACAGTGCCCGAGCGTGTGGGATAGGCCGGAATAATCCAGGGGTTAGGATCTGGAACACAGTGTCTGAGAGTGTGGGATAGGCTGGGTCAATCCAGGGGTTAAGGTGTGGAACGAAGTGCCTGAGAGTGTGCGATAGGCCGGGTCAATCCAGGAGTTAGGGTCAGGAACACAGTGCTTGACGGAGTGGGATAGGCTGGTTTAATCCGGGGTTCGGGTCTGGAACAAAGTGCCTGAGAGCATGGGATAGGCCAGATTAATCCAGGAGTTAGTGTCTGGAACAAAGTGCCTGAGAGTGTCGGGGAGGCCGGTTCAATCCAGAGTTAGCTCTGTAACACAGTGCCTTTAGATTGTGGGATAGGCCGGATTAATCCAGGGTTTAGGGTCTGGAAGACAGTGCCGAGAGTGTGGGGTAGGCCGGGTCAATCCAGGGATTAGGGTCTGGAACAAAGCGCCTGAAAGCTTGGGATAGGCCGGATTAATCCAGGGGTTAGGGTCTGAAACACAGTGCCTGTGAGTGTGGGTTAGAGAGTCAATCCAGGGTTAGCAGTGGAACACGGTGTTTGAGAGAGTGGGATAGGCCGGATTAATCGAGGGGTTATGGTCTGGAACACAGTGCTAGAGAGTGTGGGGAGGCTGGGTCAATCCAGGGGTTAGGGTCTGGAACAAAGTGCCTGAGTGTGTCGGTGAGGCCGGATCAATCCAAGAATTAGATTCTGGAACAGAGTGCCTGAGAGTGTGGAGTAGGCCGGATTAATCCAGGGGTTATGGTCTGGAACACAGTGCCTGAAAGTGTGGGTTAGGCCGAGTCAATCCATGGTTAGCACTGGAACACAGTATCTGAGAGATTGGGATAGGCCGGATTAATCCAGGGGTTAGGGTTTGGAACAAAGTGCCTGAGAGTGTCGGGGAGGCCGGTTCAATCCAGAGTTAGCTCTGTAACACAGTGCCTTTAGATTGTGGGATAGGCCAGATTAATCCAGGGTTTAGGCTCTGGAAGACAGTGCCGAGAGTGTGGGGTAGGCCGGGTCAATCCAGGGATTAGGGTCTGGAACAAAGTGCCTGAAAGCTTGGGATAGGCCGGATTAATCCAGGGGTTAGGGTCTGAAACACAGTGCCTGAGAGTGTGGGGGAGGCTGGTTTAATGCTAGGGTTAGAGTCTGCAACACAGTGGCCCAGCGTGTGGGGTAGGCCGGAATAATCCTGCGGTTAGGATCTGGAACACAGTGTCTGAGAGTGTGGGATAGGCCGGGTCAATACAGGGGTTAAGGAGTGGAACAAAGTGCCTGAGAGTGCGCGATAGGCCGGGTCAATCCAGGAGTTAGGGTCAGGAACACAGTGCTTGACGGAGTGTGATAGGCTGGTTTAATCCGGGGTTCGGGTCTGGAACAAAGTGCCTGAGAGCATGGGATAGGCCGGATTAATCCAGGAGTTAGTGTCTGGAACAAAGTGTCTGAGAGTGTCAGGGAGGCCGGGTCAATCCAGAGTTAGCTCTGTAACACAGTGCCTTTAGATTGTGGGATAGGCCGGATTAATCCAGGGTTTAGGTTCTGGAAGACAGTGCCGAGAGTGTGGGGTAGACCGGTTCAATCAAGGGGTTAGGGTCTGGAACAAAGCGCCTGAAACCTTGGGATAGGCCGGATTATTCCAGGGGTTATGGTCTGGAACACAGTGCCTGTGAGTGTGGGTTAGGCCGAATCAATCCAGGGTTAGCAGTGGAACACGGTGTTTGAGAGAGTGGGATAGGCCGGATTAATCGAGGGGTTATGGTCTGGAACACAGTGCTAGAGAGTGTGGGGAGGCTGGGTCAATCCAGGGGTTAGGGTCTGGAACAAAGTGCCTGAGTGTGTCGGTGAGGCCGGATCAATCCAAGAATTAGATTCTGGAACAGAGTGCCTGAGAGTGTGGAGTAGGCCGGATTAATCCAGGGGTTATGGTCTGGAACACAGTGCCTGAAAGTGTGGGTTAGGCCGAGTCAATCCATGGTTAGCACTGGAACACAGTATCTGAGAGTTTGGGATAGGCCGGATTAATCCAGGGGTTAGGGTTTGGAACACAGTGCCTGAGAGTGTGGGATAGGCTGGATGAATACAGAGGTTAGGGTCTGGAACACAGTGCCTGAGAGTTTGGGGAGGCTGCGTCAATCCAGGGGTTAGGGTCTGGAACAAAGTGCCTGAGTGTGTTGGGGAGACCGGGTCAATCCAAGGATTAGATTCGGGAACAGAGTGCCTGAGAGTGTGGGGTAGGCCGGATTAATCCAGGGGTTATGGTCTGGAATACAGTGCCTGAAACTGTGGGGAGGCTGGGTCAATTCAGGGGTTATGTTCTAGAACACAGTGCCTGAGAGTGTGGGATATGCTGTGTCAATACAGTGATTAGGTTCTGGAACAGAGTGCCTGAGAGTGTGGGGTAGGCCGGATTAATCCAGGGGTTAGGGTATGGAACACAGTGAGAGTGTGTGAGAGGCTGGTTTAATGCAGTGGTAAGGGTCTGGAACACAGTGTCTGAGAGTGTGGGGGAGGCTGGTTTAATGCTAGGGTTAAGGTCTGCAATACAGTGCCTGAGCGTGTGGGGTAGGCCGGGTCAATCCAATACAGTGTCTCAGAGTGTGGGGTAGGCCGGAATAATCCAGGGGTTAGGATCTGGAACTTAGTCTGAGAGTGTGGGATATGCCGTGTCAATCCAGGGATTAGGTTCTGGAACACAGTGCCTGAGAGTGTGGGATATGCCGTGTCAATACAGGGATTAGGTTCCGGAACAGGGAGACTGAGAGTGTGGGGTAGGCCGGATTAATCCAGGGGTTAGGGTCTGGAACACAGTGCCTGAGAGTGTGGGGGAGGCTGGTTTAATGCTAGGGTTAGGGTCTGCAACACAGTGCCCGAGCGTGTGGGATAGGCCGGAATAATCCAGGGGTTAGGATCTGGAACACAGTGTCTGAGAGTGTGGGATAGGCTGGGTCAATCCAGGGGTTAAGGAGTGGAACGAAGTGCCTGAGAGTGTGCGATAGGCCGGGTCAATCCAGGAGTTAGGGTCAGGAACACAGTGCTTGACGGAGTGGGATAGGCTGGTTTAATCCGGGGTTCGGGTCTGGAACAAAGTGCCTGAGATCATGGGATAGGCCAGATTAATCCAGGAGTTAGTGTCTGGAACAAAGTGCCTGAGAGTGTCGGAGAGGCCGGTTCAATCCAGAGTTAGCTCTGTAACACAGTGCCTTTAGATTGCGGGATAGGCCGGATTAATCCAGGGTTTAGGCTCTGGAAGACAGTGCCGAGAGTGTGGGGTAGGCCGGGTCAATCCAGGGGTTAGGGTCTGGAACAAAGCGCCTGAAAGCTTGGGATAGGCCGGATTAATCCAGGGGTTATGGTCTGGAACACAGTGCCTGTGAGTGTGGGTTAGGCCGAGTCAATCCAGGGTTAGCAGTGGAACACAGTGTTTGAGAGAGTGGGATAGGCTGGATTAATCCAGGGGTTATGGTCTGGAACACAGTGCTAGAAAGTGTGGGGAGGCTGGGTCAATCCAGGGGTTAGGGTCTGGAACAAAGTGCCTGAGAGTGTGGGGTAGGCCGGTTTAATGTAGGTGTTAGAGTCTGGAACAGAGTGCCTGAGTGTGTGGGATAGGCCGGATTAATCCAGGTGTTAGGGTCTGGAATTCAGTGCCTGAGTGTGTGTGGAGGCTGGGTCAATCCAGGGATTAGGTTCTGGAACACAGTGCCTGAGAGTGTGGGATATGCTGTGTCAATACAGGGATTAGGTTCTGGAACAGGGAACCTGAGAGTGTAGGGTAGTCCGGATTAATCCAGGGGTTAGGGTCTGGAACACAGTGCCAGAGAGTGTGGGGGAGGATGGTTTAATGCTAGGGCTAGGGTCTGCAACACAGTGCCCGAGCGTGTGGGGTAGGCCGGAATAATCCACGGGTTAGGATCTGGAACACAGTGCCTGAGAGTGTGGGATAGGCGGGGTCAATCCAGGGGTTAGGGTCAGGAACACAGTGCTTGACGGAGTGGGATCGGCTGGTTTAATCCGGGGTTCGGGTCTGGAACAAAGTGCCTGAGAGCATGGGATAGGCTGGATTAATCCAGGAGTTAGTGTCTGGAACAAAGTGCCTGAGAGTGTCGGGGAGGCTGGGTCAATCCAGAGTTAGCTCTGTAACATAGTGCCTTTAGATTGTGGGATAGGCCGGATTAATCCAGGGTTTAGGCTCTGGAAGACAGTGCCAAGAGTGTGGGGAAGACCGGTTCAATCCAGGGGTTAAGGTCTGGAAAATACCGCCTGAAAGCTTGGGATAGACTGGATTAATCCAGGGGTTATGGTCTGGAACGCAGAGCGTGTGAGTGTGGGTTAGGCTGAGTCAATCCAGGGTTAGCAGTGGAACACAGTGTTTGAGAGAGTGGGATAGGCCGAATTAATCCAGGGGTTATGGTCTGGAACACAGTGCTAGAGAGTGTGGGAAGGCTGGGTCAATCCAGGGGTTAGGGTCTGGAACAAAGTGCCTGAGTGTGTCGGTGAGGCCGGATCAATCCAAGAATTAGATTCTGGAACAGAGTGCCTGAGAGTGTGGAGTAGGCCGGATTAATCCAGGGGTTATGGTCTGGAACACAGTGCCTGAAAGTGTGGGTTAGGCCGAGTCAATCCATGGTTAGCACTGGAACACAGTATCTGAGAGATTGGGATAGGTCGGATTAATCCAGGGGTTAGGGTTTGGAACACAGTGCCTGAGAGTGTGGGAATTCTGGGTCAATCCAGGGGTTAGGGTCTGGAACAAAGTGCCTGAGAGTGTCGGGGTGGCCGGTTTAATGCAGGTGTTAGAGTCTGGAACAGAGTGCCTGAGCGTGTGGGATAGGCCGGATTAATCCAGGTGTTAGGGTCTGGAATTCAGTGCCTGAGAGTGTGTGGAGGCTGGGTCAATCCAGGGATTAGGTTCTGGAACACAGTGCCTGAGAGTGTGGGATATGCCGTGTCAATCCAGGGATTAGGTTCTGGAACACAGTGCCTGAGAGTGTGGGATAGGCCGGGTCAATCCAGGGGTTAAGGAGTGGAACAAAGTGCCTGAGAGTGTGCGATAGACTGGGTCAATCCAGGAGTTAGGATCAGGAACACAGTGCTTGACGGAGTGTGATAGGCTGGTTTAATCCGGGGTTCGGGTCTGGAACAAAGTGCCTGAGAGCATGGGATAGGCCGGATTAATCCAGGAGTTAGTGTCTGGAACAAAGTGTCTGAGAGTGTCAGGGAGGCCGGGTCAATCCAGAGTTAGCTCTGTAACACAGTGCCTTTAGATTGTGGGATAGGCCGGATTAATCCAGGGTTTAGGCTCTGGAAGACAGTGCCGAGAGTGTGGGGTAGGCCGGGTCAATCCAGGGGATAGGGTCTGGAACAAAGCGCCTGAAAGCTTGGGATAGGCCAGATTAATCCAGGGGTTATGGTCTGGAACACAGTGCCTGTGAGTGTGGGTTAGGCCGAGTCAATCCAGGGTTAGCAGTGGAACACGGTGTTTGAGAGAGTGGGATAGGCCAGATTAATCGAGGGGTTATGGTCTGGAACACAGTGCTAGAGAGTGTGGGGAGGCTGGGTCAATCCAGGGGTTAGGGTCTGGAACACAGTGCCTGTGAGTGTGGGTTATGCCGAGTCAATCCCGGGTTAGCAGTGGAACACAGTGTTTGAGAGAGTGGGATAGGCAGGATTAATCCAGGGGTTATGGTCTGGAACACAGTGCTAGAGTGTGTGGGGAGGCTGGGTCAATCCAGGGGTTAGCGCCTGGAACATAGTACCTGAGAGTGTCGGGGAGGCCGGGTCAATCCAAGGATTAGATTCTGGAACAGAGTGCCTGAGAGTGTTGAGTAGGCCGGATTAATCCAGGGGTTATGGTCTGGAACACAGTGCCTGAAAGTGTGGGTTAGGCCGAGTCAATCCATGGTTAGCACTGGAACACAGTATCTGAGAGATTGGGATAGGCCGGATTAATCCAGGGGTTAGGGTTTGGAACACAGTGCCTGAGAGTGTGGGATAGGCTGGATGAATACAGAGGTTAGGGTCTGGAACACAGTGCCTGAGAGTTTGGGGAGGCTGCGTCAATCCAGGGGTTAGGGTCTGGAACAAAGTGCCTGAGTGTGTTGGGGAGGCCGGGTCAATCCAAGGATTAGATTCGGGAACAGAGTGCCTGAGAGTGTGGGGTAGGCCGGATTAATCCAGGGGTTAGGGTCTGGAATACAGTGCCTGAGACTGTGGGGAGGCTGGGTCAATTCAGGGGTTATGTTCTGGAACACAGTGCCTGAGAGTGTGGGATATGCCGTGTCAATACAGTGATTAGGTTCTGGGACAGAGTGCCTGACATTGTGGGGTAGGCCGGATTAATCCAGGGGTTAGGGTCTGGAATACAGGTGAGAGTGTGTGAGAGGCTGGTTTAATGCAGTGGTAAGGGTCTGGAACACAGTGTCTGAGAGTGTGGGGGAGGCTGGTTTAATGCTAGGGTTAGGGTCTGCAATACAGTGCCTGAGCGTGTGGGGTAGGCCGGGTCAATCCAATACAGTGTCTCAGAGTGTGGGGTAGGCCGGAATAATCCAGGGGTTAGGATCTGGAATTTAGTGTCTGAGAGTGTGGGATATGCCGTGTCAATCCAGGGATTAGGTTCTGGAACACAGTGCCTGAGAGTGTGGGATATGCCGTGTCAATACAGGGATTAGGTTCCGGAACAGGGAGCCTGAGAGTGGGGTAGGCCGGATTAATCCAGGGGTTAGGGTCTGGAACACAGTGCCTGAGAGTGTGGGGGAGGCTGGTTTAATGCTAGGGTTAGGGTCTGCAACACAGTGCCCAAGCGTGTAGGATAGGCCGGAATAATCCAGGGGTTAGGATCTGGAACACAGTGTCTGAGAGTGTGGGATAGGCTGGGTCAATCCAGGGGTTAAGGAGTGGAACGAAGTGCCTGAGAGTGTACGATAGGCCGGGTCAATCCAGGAGTTAGGGTCAGGAACACAGTGCTTGACGGAGTGGGATAGGCTGGTTTAATCCGGGGTTCGGGTCTGGAACAAAGTGCCTGAGAGCATGGGATAGGCCAGATTAATCCAGGAGTTAGTGTCTGGAACAAAGTGCCTGAGAGTGTCGGGGAGGCCGGTTCAATCCAGAGTTAGCTCTGTAACACAGTGCCTTTAGATTGTGGGATAGGCCGGATTAATCCAGGGTTTAGGGTCTGGAAGACAGTGCCGAGAGTGTGGGGTAGGCCGGGTCAATCCAGGGGTTAGGGTCTGGAACAAAGCACCTGAAAGCTTGGGATAGGCCGGATTAATCCAGGGGTTATGGTCTGGAACACAGTGCCTGTGAGTGTGGGTTAGGCCGAGTCAATCCAGGGTTAGCAGTGGAACACAGTGTTTGAGAGAGTGGGATAGGCTGGATTAATCCAGGGGTTATGGTCTGGAACACAGTGCTAGAAAGTGTGGGGAGGCTGGGTCAATCCAGGGGTTAGGGTCTGGAACAAAGTGCCTGAGAGTGTGGGGCAGGCCGGTTTAATGTAGGTGTTAGAGTCTGGAACAGAGTGCCTGAGTGTGTGGGATAGGCCGGATTAATCCAGGTGTTAGGGTCTGGAATTCAGTGCCTGAGTGTGTGTGGAGGCTGGGTCAATCCAGGGATTAGGTTCTGGAACACAGTGCCTGAGAGTGTGGGATATGCTGTGTCAATCCAGGGATTAGGTTCTGGAACACAGTGCCTGAGAGTGTGGGATATGCCGTGTCAATACAGGGATTAGGTTCTGGAACAGGGAACCTGAGAGTGTAGGGTAGTCCGGATTAATCCAGGGGTTAGGGTCTGGAACACAGTGCCAGAGAGTGTGGGGGAGGATGGTTTAATGCTAGGGCTAGGGTCTGCAACAAAGTGCCCGAGCGTGTGGGGTAGGCCGGAATAATCCAGGGGTTAGGATCTGGAACACAGTGCCTGAGAGTGTGGGATAGGCGGGGTCAATCCAGGGGTTAGGGTCAGGAACACAGTGCTTGACGGAGTGGGATCGGCTGGTTTAATCCGGGGTTCGGGTCTGGAACAAAGTGCCTGAGAGCATGGGATAGGCCGGATTAATCCAGGAGTTAGTGTCTGGAACAAAGTGCCTGAGAGTGTCGGGGAGGCTGGGTCAATCCAGAGTTAGCTCTGTAACACAGTGCCTTTAGATTGTGGGATAGGCCGGATTAATCCAGGGTTTAGGCTCTGGAAGACAGTGCCAAGAGTGTGGGGAAGACCGGTTCAATCCAGGGGTTAAGATCTGGAAAATACCGCCTGAAAGCTTGGGATAGACTGGATTAATCCAGGGGTTATGGTCTGGAACGCAGAGCGTGTGAGTGTGGGTTAGGCTGAGTCAATCCAGGGTTAGCAGTGGAACACAGTGTTTGAGAGAGTGGGATAGGCCGGATTAATCCAGGGGTTATGGTCTGGAACACAGTGCTAGAGAGTGTGGGAAGGCTGGGTCAATCCAGGGGTTAGGGTCTGGAACAAAGTGCCTGAGAGTGTCGGGGTGGCCGATTTAATGGAGGTGTTAGAGTCTGGAACAGAGTGCCTGAGCTTGTGGGATAGGCCGGATTAATCCAGGTGTTAGGGTCTGGAATTCAGTGCCTGAGAGTGTGTGGAGGCTGGGTCAATCCAGGGATTAGGTTCTGGAACACAGTGCCTGAGAGTGTGGGATATGCCGTGTCAATCCAGGGATTAGGTTCTGGAACACAGTGCCTGAGAGTGTGGGATAGGCCGGGTCAATCCAGGGGTTAAGGAGTGGAACAAAGTGCCTGAGAGTGTGCGATAGACTGGGTCAATCCAGGAGTTAGGATCAGGAATACAGTGCTTGACGGAGTGTGATAGGCTGGTTTAATCCGGGGTTCGGGTCTGGAACAAAGTGCCTGAGAGCATGGGATAGGCCGGATTAATCCAGGAGTTAGTGTCTGGAACAAAGTGTCTGAGAGTGTCAGGGAGGCCGGGTCAATCCAGAGTTAGCTCTGTAACACAGTGCCTTTAGATTGTGGGATAGGCCAGATTAATCCAGGGTTTAGGGTCTGGAAGACAGTGCCGAGAGTGTGGGGTAGGCCGGGTCAATCCAGGGGATAGGGTCTGGAACAAAGCGCCAGAAAGCTTGGGATAGGCCAGATTAATCCAGGGGTTATGGTCTGGAATACAGTGCCTGTGAGTGTGGGTTAGGCCGAGTCAATCCAGGGTTAGCAGTGGAACACGGTGTTTGAGAGAGTGGGATAGGCCGGATTAATCAAGGGGTTATGGTCTGGAACACAGTGCTAGAGTGTGTGGGGAGGCTGGGTCAATCCAGGGGTTAGGGTCTGGAACACAGTGCCTGTGAGTGTGGGTTATGCCGAGTCAATCCCGGGTTAGCAGTGGAACACAATGTTTGAGAGAGTGGGATAGGCAGGATTAATCCAGGGGTTATGGTCTGGAACACAGTGCTAGAGTGTGTGGGGAGGCTGGGTCAATCCAGGGGTTAGCGCCTGGAACAAAGTACCTGAGAGTGTCGGGGAGGCCGGGTCAATCCAAGGATTAGATTCTGGAACAGAGTGCCTGAGAGTGTTGAGTAGGCCGGATTAATCCAGGGGTTATGGTCTGGAATACAGTGCCTGAAAGTGTGGGTTAGGCCGAGTCAATCCATGGTTAGCACTAGAACACAGTATCTGAGAGATTGGGATAGGCCAGATTAATCCAGGGGTTAGGGTTTGGAACACAGTGCCTGAGAGTGTGGGATAGGCTGGATGAATACAGAGGTTAGGGTCTGGAACACAGTGCCTGAGAGTTTGGGGAGGCTGCGTCAATCCAGGGGTTAGGGTCTGGAACAAAGTGCCTGAGTGTGTTGGGGAGGCCGGGTCAATCCAAGGATTAGATTCGGGAACAGAGTGCCTGAGAGTGTGGGGTAGGCCGGATTAATCCAGGGGTTAGGGTCTGGAATACAGTGCCTGAGACTGTGGGGAGGCTGGGTCAATTCAGGGGTTATGTTCTGGAACACAGTGCCTGAGAGTGTGGGATATGCCGTGTCAATACAGTGATTAGGTTCTGGAACAGAGTGCCTGACATTGTGGGGTAGGCCGGATTAATCCAGGGGTTAGGGTCTGGAATACAGTGAGAGTGTGTGGGAGGCTGGTTTAATGCTAGGGTTAGGGTCTGCAATACAGTGCCTGAGCGTGTGGGGTAGGCCGGGTCAATCCAATACAGTGTCTCAGAGTGTGGGGTAGGCCGGAATAATCCAGGGGTTAGGATCTGGAACTTAGTGTCTGAGAGTGTGGGATATGCCGTGTCAATCCAGGGATTAGGTTCCGGAACAGGGAGACTGAGAGTGTGGGATATGCCGTGTCAATACAGGGATTAGGTTCCGGAACAGGGAGCCTGAGAGTGTGGGGTAGGCCGGATTAATCCAGGGGTTAGAGCCTGGAACACAGTGCCTGAGAGTGTGGGGGAGGCTGGTTTAATGCTAGGGTTAGGGTCTGCAACACAGTGCCCAAGCGTGTAGGATAGGCCGGAATAATCCAGGGGTTAGGATCTGGAACACAGTGTCTGAGAGTGTGGGATAGGCTGGGTCAATCCAGGGGTTAAGGAGTGGAACGAAGTGCCTGAGAGTGTGCGATAGGCCGGGTCAATCCAGGAGTTAGGGTCAGGAACACAGTGCTTGACGGAGTGGGATAGGCTGGTTTAATCCGGGGTTCGGGTCTGGAACAAAGTGCCTGAGAGCATGGAATAGGCCAGATTAATCCAGGAGTTAGTGTCTGGAACAAAGTGCCTGAGAGTGTCGGGGAGGCCGGTTCAATCCAGAGTTAGCTCTGTAACACAGTGCCTTTAGATTGTGGGATAGGCCGGATTAATCCAGGGTTTAGGGTCTGGAAGACAGTGCCGAGAGTGTGGGGTAGGCCGGGTCAATCCAGGGGTTAGGGTCTGGAACAAAGCGCCTGAAAGCTTGGGATAGGCCGGATTAATCCAGGGGTTATGGTCTGGAACACAGTGCCTGTGAGTGTGGGTTAGGCCGAGTCAATCCAGGGTTAGCAGTGGAACACAGTGTTTGAGAGAGTGGGATAGGCTGGATTAATCCAGGGGTTATGGTCTGGAACACAGTGCTAGAAAGTGTGGGGAGGCTGGGTCAATCCAGGGGTTAGGGTCTGGAACAAAGTGCCTGAGAGTGTGGGGTAGGCCGGTTTAATGTAGGTGTTAGAGTCTGGAACAGAGTGCCTGAGTGTGTGGGATAGGCCGGATTAATCCAGGTGTTAGGGTCTGGAATTCAGTGCCTGAGTGTGTGTGGAGGCTGGGTCAATCCAGGGATTAGGTTCTGGAACACAGTGCCTGAGAGTGTGGGATATGCTGTGTCAATCCAGGGATTAGGTTCTGGAACACTGTGCCTGAGAGTGTGGGATATGCCGTGTCAATACAGGGATTAGGTTCTGGAACAGGGAACCTGAGAGTGTAGGGTAGTCCGGATTAATCCAGGGGTTAGGGTCTGGAACACAGTGCCTGAGAGTGTGGGATAGGCGGGGTCAATCCAGGGGTTAGGGTCAGGAACACAGTGCTTGACGGAGTGGGATCGGCTGGTTTAATCCGGGGTTCGGGTCTGGAACAAAGTGCCTGAGAGCATGGGATAGGCCGGATTAATCCAGGAGTTAGTGTCTGGAACAAAGTGCCTGAGAGTGTCGGGGAGGCTGGGTCAATCCAGAGTTAGCTCTGTAACACAGTGCCTTTAGATTGTGGGATAGGCCGGATTAATCCAGGGTTTAGGCTCTGGAAGACAGTGCCAAGAGTGTGGGGAAGACCGGTTCAATCCAGGGGTTAAGATCTGGAAAATACCGCCTGAAAGCTTGGGATAGACTGGATTAATTCAGGGGTTATGGTCTGGAACGCAGAGCGTGTGAGTGTGGGTTAGGCTGAGTCAATCCAGGGTTAGCAGTGGAACACAGTGTTTGAGAGAGTGGGATAGGCCGGATTAATCCAGGGGTTATGGTCTGGAACACAGTGCTAGAGAGTGTGGGAAGGCTGGGTCAATCCAGGGGTTAGGGTCTGGAACAAAGTGCCTGAGAGTGTCAGGGAGGCCGGGTCAATCCAGAGTTAGCTCTGTAACACAGTGCCTTTAGATTGTGGGATAGGCCGGATTAATCCAGGGTTTAGGCTCTGGAAGACAGTGCCGAGGATGTGGGGTAGGCCGGGTCAATCCAGGGGATAGGGTCTGGAACAAAGCGCCAGAAAGCTTGGGATAGGCCAGATTAATCCAGGGGTTATGGTCTGGAATACAGTGCCTGTGAGTGTGGGTTAGGCCGAGTCAATCCAGGGTTAGCAGTGGAACACAGTGTTTGAGAGAGTGGGATAGGCCGGATTAATCAAGGGGTTATGGTCTGGAACACAGTGCTAGAGTGTGTGGGGAGGCTGGGTCAATCCAGGGGTTAGGGTCTGGAACACAGTGCCTGTGAGTGTGGGTTATGCCGAGTCAATCCCGGGTTAGCAGTGGAACACAGTGTTTGAGAGAGTGGGATAGGCAGGATTAATCCAGGGGTTATGGTCTGGAACACAGTGCTAGAGTGTGTGGGGAGGCGGGGTCAATCCAGGGGTTAGCGCCTGGAACAAAGTACCTGAGAGTGTCGGGGAGGCCGGGTCAATCCAAGGATTAGACACTGGAACAGAGTGCCTGAGAGTGTTGAGTAGGCCGGATTAATCCAGGTGTTAGGGTCTGGAACACAGTACCTGAGAGTGTGGGGATGCCGGTTTAATGCAGGTGTTAGAGCCTGGAACACAGTGCCTGAGCGTGTGGGATAGGCCGGATTAATCCAGGTGTTAGGGTCTGGAATTCAGTGCCTGAGAGTGTGTGGAGACTGGGTCAATCCAGGGATTAGGTTCTAGAACACAGTGCCTGAGAGTGTGGGATATGCCGTGTCAACACAGGGTTTAGGTTCTGGAACAGGGAGCCTGAGAGTGTGAGGTAGGCCGGATTAATCCAGGGGTTAGTGTCTGGAACACAATGTCTGAGAGTGTGGGGTAGGCCGGTTTAATGCAGTGGTAAGGGTTTGGAACACAGTGCCTGAGAGTGTGGGGGAGGCCAGGTCAATCCAAGAGTTAGGGTCTGGAATACAGTGTCTCAGAGTGTGGGGTAGGCCAGAATAATCCAGAATTTAGGATCTGGAACTCAGTGTCTGAGAGTGTGGGATTGGCCAGGTCAATCCATTAGTTAGGGTCAGGAACATAGTGCTTGAGAGAGTGGGATAGGCTGGTTTAATCCAGGGGTTCGGATCTGGAACACAGTGCCTGAGAGTGTGGGATAGCCTGGATTAATCCAGGAGATAGGGTCTGGAACAAAGTGCCTGAGACTGTCGGGGAGGCCGGGTCAATCCAGGGTTAGCTCTATAACACAGTGCCTTAGATTGTGGGATAGGCCGGATTAATCCAGGAGTTATGGTGTGGAACACAGTGCCTGAAAGTGTGTGATAGGCCGGATTAATCCAGGGTTTAGGGTCTGGAACACAGTGCCTGAGAGTGTGGGGTAGTCCTGGTCAATCCATCGGTTAGGGTCTGGAACAAAGTGCCTGAAAGCTTGGGATAGGCCGGATTAATCCAGGGGTTATGGTTTGGAACACAGTGCCTGAGAGTGTGGGTAAGGCCGAGTCAATCCAGGGTTAGCTCTGGAACACAGTGCCTTAGATTGTGGGATCGGCCGGATTAATCCAGGGTTTAGGGTCTGGAATACAGTGCCTGTGAGTGTGGGTTAGGCCGAGTCAATACAGGGTTAGCAGTGGAATACAGTGTTTGAGAGAGTGGGATAGGCCGGATAAATCCAGGGGTTATGGTCTGGAACACAGTGCTAGAGAGGGTCGGGGAGGCCGTGTCACTCCAGGGGTTAGAGTCTGGAACAAAGTTCCTGAGTGTGTCGGTGAGGCCGGGTCAATCCAAGAATTAGATTCTGGAACAGAGTGCCTGAGAGTGTGGGGTAGGCCGGATTAATCCAGGTGTTAGGGTCTGGAACACAGTACCTGAGAGTGTGGGGAGGTCGGTTTAATGCAGGTGTTAGAGTCTGGAACAGAGTGCCTGAGCGTGTGGGATAGGCCGGATTAATCCAGGTGTTAGGGTCTGGAATTCAGTGCCTGAGAATGTGTGGAGCTGGGTCAATCCAGGGATTAGGTTCTGGAACACAGTGCCTGAGAGTGTGGGATATGCCGTGTCAATACAGGGATTAGGTTCTGGAACAGGGAGCCTGAGAGTGTGGGGTAGGCCGGATTAATCCAGGGGTTAGGGTCTGGAACACAGTGCCTGAGAGTGTGGGGGAGGATGGTTTAATGCTAGGGTTAGGGTCTGCAACACAGTGCCCAAGCGTGTGGGGTAGGCCGGAATAATCCAGGGGTTAGGATCTGGAAAACAGTGCCTGAGAGTGTGGGGTAGTCCGGGTCAATCCATCGGTTGGGGTCTGGAACAAAGTGCCTGAGAGTGTGGGTTAGGCTGGATTAATTCAGTGATTAGTTTCTGGAACAAAGTGCCTGAGAGTGTCGGGGAGGCCGGGTCAATCCAGGGGTTAGAGTCTGGAACAAAGTGCCTGAGTGTGTCGATGAGGCCAGGTCAATCCAAGGATTAGTTTCTGGAACAGAGTGCCTGAGAGTGTGGGGTAGGCCGGGTCAATCCAGGGGTTAGGTTCTGGAACACCGTGTCTGAGAGTGTGGCGGAGGCCGGTTTAATGCAGGGGTTACAGTCTGGAAGACAGTGTCAGAGAGTGAGTAGGAGGCCAGGTTAATCCAGGGGTTAGGGTCTGGAACACAGTGCCTGAGGGTGTGGGGGTGGCTGGGTAAATCCAGGTGTTAGGGTCTGGAATACACTGTCTGAGAGTGTGGGTTAGACTGGGTCAATCCAGGGATTAGGGCCTGGAACACAGTGTCTGAGAGTGTGGGTTGGGCCGAGTCAATCCAGGGTTAGCACTGGAACACAGTGTTTGAGAGAGTGGGATAGGCCGGATTAATCCAGGGGTTATGGTCTGGAACACAGTGCTAGAGAGTGAGGGGAGGCCGGGTCACTCCAGGGGTTAGAGTCTGGAACAAAGTGCCTGAGTGTGTCGGGGAGGCTGGGTCAATCCAAGGATTAGATTCTGGAACAGAGTGCCTGAGAGTGTGGAGTAGGCCGGATTAATCCAGGGGTTAGGGTCTGGAACACAGTGCCTGAGAGTGTGGGATATGCCATGTCAATACAGGGATTAGGTTCTGGAACAGAGTGCCTGAGAGTGTGGGGAAGGCCAGATTAAACCAGGGGTTAGGGTCTGGAACACAGTGTCTGAGGATGTGGGGGAGGCCGGTTTAATGCAGTGGTAAGGGTCTGGAACACAGTGCCTGAGAGTTTGGGGGAGGCTGGTTTAATGCTCAGGCTAGGGTCTGGAACACAGTGCCCGAGCGTGTGGGGTAGGCCGGGTCATTCCAAGAGTTAGGATCTGGAATACAGTGTCTCAGAGTGTGGGGTAGGCCAGAATAATCCAGAGGTTAGAATCTGGAACACAGTGTCTGAGAGTGTGGGATAGGCCGGGTCAATCCAGGGGTTAAGGTGTGGAACACAGTGCCTGAGAGTGTGTGGAGGCTGGGTCAATCCAGGGGTTAGGTTCTGGAACGAAGTGCTTGAGAGTGTGGGATAGGCCGGGTCAATCCAGGAGTTAGGGTCAGGAACATAGTGCTTGAGAGAGTGGAAAGGGCTGGTTTAATCCAGGGGTTCGGGTCTGGAACACAGTGCCTGAGAGTGTGGGATAGCCTGGATTAATCCAGGGGTTAGGGTCTGGAACAAAGTCCCTGAGAGCATGGGATAGGCCGGATTAATCCAGGAGATAGCGTCTGGAACAAAGTGCCTGAGAGTGTCGGGGTGGCCGGGTCAATCCAGGGTTAGCTCTGTAACACAGTGCCTTAGATTGTGGGATAGGCCGGATTAATCCAGGGGTTAGGGTGTGGAACACAGTGCCTGACAGTGTGTGATAGGCCGGATTAATTCAGGGATTAGGGTCTGGAACAGAGTGCCAGAGAGTGTGGGGGTGGCCAGGTAAATCCAGGGGTTAGGATCTGGAACACAGTATCTGAGAGTGTGGGTTAGCCCGGGTCAATCCAAGGGTTAGGGTGTGGAACACAGTGCCTGAGAGTGTGGGGAAACTGGGTCAATCCAGGGGTTTAGGACTGGAACACAGTGCCTGAGAGTGTGGGATAGCCTGGATTAATCCAGGAGATAGGGTCTGGAACAAAGTGCCTGAGAGTGTTGGGGACGCCAGGTCAATCCACGGTTAGCTCTGTAACACAGTGCCTGACAGTGTGTGATAGGCCGGATTAATCCAGGGGTTAGGGTGTGGAACACAGTGCCTGACAGTGTGTGATAGGCCGGATTAATTCAGGGATTAGGATCTGGAACAGAGTGCCAGAGAGTGTGGGGGTGGCCGGGTAAATCCAGGGGTTAGGATCTGGAACACAGTTTCTGAGAGTGTGAGTTAGCCCGGGTCAATCCAAAGGATAGCGTCTGGAACACAGTGTCTGAGAGTTTGGGGCAGGCAGGTTTAATGCAGTGGTAAGGGTCTGGAACACAGTGTCTGAGAGTGTGGGTTAGCCCAGGTCAATCCAAAGGATAGCGTCTGGAACACAGTGTCTGAGAATTTGGGGGAGGCTGGTTTAATGCTGGAGTTAGGGTCTGGAACACAGTGTCTGAGAGTGTGGGATAGGCCGGGGCAATCCTAGGGTTAGGGTCTGGAACAGAGTGCCTGAGAGTGTGGGATAGGCCGGATTTATCCAGGTGCTAGGGTCTGGAACACAGTGCCTGAGAGTGTTGGATAGGCTGGATTAATCCAAGGGTTATGGTCTGGAACACAGTGTCTGAGAGAATGGGCTAGGCCAGATTAATCCAGGGGTTAGGGTCTGGAACACAGTGTCTGAGAGTGTGGGGGAGGCAGACTCAATCCAGGGGTTAGGGTCTGGAACACAGTGTCTGAAAATGTCGTGTAGATCGGATTAATCCAGGGGTTAGGATCTGGAATACAGTGTCTGAGAATGTGGGTTAGCCCGGGTAAATCTAGGGGTTTGGGTCTGGAACACAGTGCCTGAGAGTGTGGGGAAGCTGGGTCAATCCAGGGGGTTGGGTCTAGAACATAGTGCCTGAGAGTGTGGAATAGGCAGGATTAATCCAAGGGTTAGGGTCCAGAATACAGTGTCTGAAAGTCTGGGGTAGGCAGGATTAATCCAGGGGTTAGGGTCTGGAACAAAGTGCCTGAAAGTGTTGGGTTGGCCGGATTAATCCAGGGGTTAGGGTCTGGAACACAGTGTCTGAGAGTGTGGGGGAGGCAGACTCAATCCAGGGGCTCGGGTCTGGAACAGTGTCTGAAAATGTCGTGTAGGTCGGATTAATCCAAGGGTTAGGGTCTGGAAGACAGTGCCTGAGAGTGTGGGATAGGCCGGATTACTCCAGGGGTTAGGGTCTCGAAGACAGTGCCTGAGATTGTGGAATAGGCCAGGTCAATCCATTGGTTAGGGTCTGGAACACAGTGCCTGAGAGTGTGGGATAGGCCGGATTACTTCAGGGGTTGGGTCTGGAAGCCAGTGCCTGAGAGTGTGGGGTAGGCTGGGTCGATCCCAGGGTTAGGGTCTGGAACAAAGTGCCTGAAAGCTTGGGATAGGCCGGATTAATCCAGGGGTTAGGGTCTGGAAAACAGTGCCTGAGAGTGTGGGTTATCTGCGTCAATCCAGGGTTAGCTCTGGAACACTGTGCGTTAGATTGTGGGATAGTCCGGATTAATCCAGGAGTTTGGGTGTGGAACACAACGCCTGAGAGTGTGGGATAGGCCGGATTAATTCAGTGATTAGTGTCCGGAACAGAGTGCCTGACAGTGTGGGGGTGGCTGGGGAAATCCAGGGGTTAGGATCTGGAACACAGTGTCTGAGAATGTGGGTTAGCCCGGGTCAATCCAGGGGCTAGGGTCTGGAACATAGTGCCTGAGAGTCTGGAATAGGCCGGTTTAATCCAGGGGTTAAGGTCCGGAATACAGTGCTTGAGAGTGTGGGGGAGGCTGTTTCAATGCTGAGGTTAGGTTCTGGAACAGAGTGCCTGAGAGTGTGGGACAGGCCGGATTAATCCAGGGGCCAGGGTCTGGAACACAATGAGAGTGTGGGGGAGGCTGGTTTAATGTTATGGTTAGGGTCTGCAATACAATGCCCGAGCGTGTGGGGTAGGCCGGGTCAATCCGATACAGTGTGTCAGAGTGCAGGGTGGGCCGGAATAATCCAGGGGTTAGGATCTGGAACACAGTGTCTGAGAGTGTGGGACAGGCCGGGTCAATCCAGGGGTTAATGAGTGGAACACAGTGCCCGAGAGTGTGGGGAGGCTGGGTCAATCCAGGGGTTAAGGTCTGGAACAGAGTGCCTGAGCGTGTGGGATAGGCCGGATTAATCCAGGTGTTAGGGTCTGGAATTCAGTGCCTGAGAGTGTGGGGAGGCTGGGTCAATCCAGGGGTTATGGTCTGGAACAAAGTGCCTGAGAGTGTCGGGGAGACCGGGTCAATCCAGGGGTTAGAGTCTGGAACAAAGTGCCTGAGTGTGTCTTGGAGGCTGGGTCAATCCAAGGATTAGATTCTGGAACAGAGTGCCTGAGAGTGTGGGGTAGGCCGGATTAATCCATGTGTTAAGGTCTGGAACAGAGTGCCTGAGCGTGTGGGATAGGCCGGATTACTCCAGGTGTTAGGGTCTGGAATTCAGTGCCTAGAGTGTGGGGAGCCTGGGTCAATCCAGGGATTAGGTTCTGGAACGCAGTGCCTGAGAGTGTGGGATATGCCGTGTCAATACAGGGATTAGGTTCTGGAACAGAGAGCCTGAGAGTGTGGGATAGGCCGGATTAATCTAGGGGTTAGGGTCTGCAACACACTGCCCGAGCGTGTGGGGTAGGCCGGGTCAATCCAAGAGTTAGGGTCTGGAATACACTGTCTCAGAGTGTGGGGTAGGCCGGAATAATCCAGGGGTTAGGGTCTAGAACAAAGTGCTTGAGAGTGTGGGACATGCCATGTCAATATAGGGATTAGGTTCTGGAACAGAGTGCCTGAGAGTGTGGGGTAGGCCAGATTAATCCAGGGGTTAGGGTCTGGAACACAGTGTCTGAGAGTGTGGGGGAGGCCGGTTTAATGCAGTGGTAAGGGTCTGGAACACAGAGCCTGAGAGTGTGGGGAGGCTGGGTCATTCCAGGGGTTAGGGTCTAGAACAAAGTGTTGAGAGTGTGGGATAGGCCGGGTCAATCCAGGAGTTAGGGTCAGGAACATAGTGCTTGAGAGAGTGGGATAGGCTGGTTTAATCCAGGCGTTAGGGTCTGGAACAAAGTGTCTGAGAGTGTCAGGGAGGCCGGGTCAATCCAGAGTTAGCTCTGTAACACAGTGCCTTAGATTGTGGAATAGGCCGGATTAATCCAGGGGTTAGGGTGTGGAACACAGTGCCTGAGAGTGTGGGATCGGCCGGATTAATTCTGGGATTAGGGTCTGGAACAGAGTGCCTGAGATTGTGGGGGTGGCCGGGTAAATCGAGGGGTTGGGATCTGGAACACAGTGTCTGAGAGTGTGGGTTAGCCCGGGTCAATCCAGGGGTAAGGGTCAGGAACACAGTGCCTGAGAGTGTGGGCAGGGCCGGGTCAATCAAGAGGTTAGGGTCTGGAACAAAGTGCCTGAAAGCTTGGGATAGGCCGGATTAATCCAGGGGTTAGGATCTGGAACAAAGTGCCTGAGAGCATGGGATAGGCCGGATTAATCCAGGAGTTAGGGTCTGGAACACAGTGTCTGAGAGTTTGGATTAGGCCGAGTCAATCCAGGGTTAGCACTGGAACACAGTGTTTGAGAGAGTGGGATAGGCTGGATTAATCCAGGGGTTATGGTCTGGAAAACAGTGCTAGAGAGTGTGGGGAGACTGGGTCAATCCAGGGGTTAGGGTCTGGAACACAGTGCCTGAGAATATGGGATAGGTTGGATTAATCCAGGGGTTAGAGTCTGGAACAGAGTGTCTGAGAGTGTGGGGTCGGCCGGATTAATCCAGGGGTTAGGGTCTGGAACACAGTGCCTGAGAGTGTGAGGAGGCTGGTTTAATGCTAGGATTAGGGTCTGCAATACAGTGCCCGAGCATGTGGGGTAGGCCAGGTCAATCCAATAAAGTGTCTCAGAGTGTGGTGTAGGCCGGAATAATCCAGGGGTTAGGATCTGGAACACAGTATCTGAGAGTGTGTGACAGGCCGGCTCAATCCATGGGTTAGGGTCTGGAACAAAGCGCTTTAGAGTGTTGGATAGGCCGGATTAATCCAGGGGTTAGGGTCTAGAACACAGCGCTTGAGAGAGTGGGATAGGCCGGATTTATCCAGGGGTTATGGTCTGGAACACAGTGCTAGAGAGTGTGGGGATGTTGGGTCAATCCAGGGGTTAGGGTCTGGAACAAAGTGCCTGAGTGTGTCGGGTAGGCCGGGTCAATCCAGGGGATAGAGTCTGGAACAAAGTGCCTGAGTGTGTCGGGGAGGCTGGGTCAATCCAAGGATTAGATTCTGGAACAGATTGCCTGAGAGTGTGGGGTAGGCCGGATTAATCCATGTGTTAGGGTCTGGAATAGAGTGCCTGAACGTGTGGGATAGGCCGGATTAATCCAGGTGTTCGGGTCTGGAATTCAGTGCCTGAGAATGTGGGGAGGCTGGATCAATCCAGGGATTAGGTTCTAGAACACAGTGTTTCTGAGAGTGTGGGATATGCCGTGTCAATACAAGGATTAGGTTCTGGAACAGAGAGCCTGAGAGGGTGGGGTAGGCCGGATTAATCCAGGGGTTAGGGTCTGGAACAAAGTGCTTTAGAGTGTGGGATAGGCCGGATTAATCCAGGGGTTAGTGTCTAGAACACAGCGCTTGAGAAAGTGGGATAGGCCGGATTTATCCAGGGGTTATGGTCTGGAACACAGTGCTAGAGAGTGTGGGGAGGTTGGGTCAATCCAAGGGTTAGGGTCTGGAACAAAGTGCCTGAGAGTGTGGGAAGGCTGGATCAATCCAGGGATTAGGTTCTAGAACACAGTGCCTGAGAGTGTGGGATATGCCGTGTCAATACAGGGATTAGGTTCTGGAACACAGTGCCTGAGAGTGTGGGGGAAGCTGGTTTAATGCTGGGGTTAGGGTCTGGAACAAAGTGCCTGTGAGTGTGGGGGAGGCTGGTTTAATGTTAGGGTTAGGGTCTGGAACACAGTGCCTGAGAGTGTGGGGGAGGCTGGTTTAATGCTGGGGTTAGGGTCTGGAACACAGTGCCTGAGAGTGGGGAGGGAGGCTGGTTTAATGCTAGGGTTAGGATCTGCAACACAGTACCCGATGGTGTGGGGTAGGCCGGGTCAATCAAGAGTTAGGGTCTGGAATACAGTGTCTCAGAGTGTGGGGTAGGCTGGAATAATTCAGGGGTTAGGATCTGGAACACAGTGTCTGAGAATGTGGGATAGGCCGGGTCAATCCAGGGGTTAAGGAGTGGAACAAAGTGCCTGAAAGTGTGGGATAGGTCGGGTCAATCCAGGAGTTAGGGTCAGGAACACAGTGCGTGAGAGAGTGGGATAGACTGGTTAAATCTGGGGTTCGGGTCTGGAACACAGTGCCTGAGAGTGTGGGATAGCCTGGATTAATCCAGGGGTTATGGTCTGGAACAAAGTGCCTGAGAGCATGGGATAGGCCGGATTAATCCAGGGGTTTGGGTCTGCAACACAGTGCCCGAGCGTGTGGGGTAGGTCGGGTCAATCCAAGAGTTAGGGTCTGGAATACAGTGTCTCAGAGTGTGGGGTAGGCCAGAATAATCCAGAGGTTAGGATCTGGAACACAGTGTCTGAGAGTGTGGGATAGGCCGGGTCAATCCAGGGGTTAAGGAGTGGAACAAAGTGCCTGAGAGCGTGGGATAGGCCGGGTCAATCCAGGAGTTAGGGTCAGGAACACAGTGCTTGAGAGAGTGGGATAGCCTGGATTAATCCAGGGGTTCGGGTCTGGAACACAGTGCCTGAGAGTGTGGGATAGCCTGGATTAATCCAGGGGTTATGGTCTGGAACAAAGTCCCTGAGAGCATGGGATCGGCCGGATTAATCCAGGAGATAGCGTCTGGAACAAAGTGCCTGAGAGTGTCGGGGAGGCCGGGTCAATCCAGGGTTAGCTCTGCAACACAGTGCCTTAGATTGTGGGATAGGCCGGATTAATCCAGGGGTTAGGGTGTGGAACACAGTGCCTGACAGTATGCGATAGGCCGGATTAATTCAGGGATTAGGGTCTGGAACAGAGTGCCAGAGAGTGTGGGGGTGGCCAGGTAAATCCAGGGGTTAGGATCTGGAACACAGTGCCTGAGAGTGTGGGGTAGGCCAGATTAATCCAGGGTTTAGGGTCTGGAACACAGTGCCTGAGAGTGTGGGGAAGCTGGGTCAATCCAGGGGGTTGGGTCTAGAACATAGTGCCTGAGAGTGTGGAATAGGCAGGATTAATCCAAGGGTTAGGGTCCAGAATACAGTGTCTGAAAGTCTGGGGTAGGCAGGATTAATCCAGGGGTTAGGGTCTGGAACAAAGTGCCTGAAAGTGTTGGGTTGGCCGGATTAATCCAGGGGTTAGGGTCTGGAACACAGTGTCTGAGAGTGTGGGGGAGGCAGACTCAATCCAGGGGCTCGGGTCTGGAACAGTGTCTGAAAATGTCGTGTAGGTCGGATTAATCCAAGGGTTAGGGTCTGGAAGACAGTGCCTGAGAGTGTGGGATAGGCCGGATTACTCCAGGGGTTAGGGTCTCGAAGACAGTGCCTGAGATTGTGGAATAGGCCAGGTCAATCCATTGGTTAGGGTCTGGAACACAGTGCCTGAGAGTGTGGGATAGGCCGGATTACTTCAGGGGTTGGGTCTGGAAGCCAGTGCCTGAGAGTGTGGGGTAGGCTGGGTCGATCCCAGGGTTAGGGTCTGGAACAAAGTGCCTGAAAGCTTGGGATAGGCCGGATTAATCCAGGGGTTAGGGTCTGGAAAACAGTGCCTGAGAGTGTGGGTTATCTGCGTCAATCCAGGGTTAGCTCTGGAACACTGTGCGTTAGATTGTGGGATAGTCCGGATTAATCCAGGAGTTTGGGTGTGGAACACAACGCCTGAGAGTGTGGGATAGGCCGGATTAATTCAGTGATTAGTGTCCGGAACAGAGTGCCTGCAGTGTGGGGGTGGCTGGGGAAATCCAGGGGTTAGGATCTGGAACACAGTGTCTGAGAATGTGGGTTAGCCCGGGTTAATCCAGGGGCTAGGGTCTGGAACATAGTGCCTGAGAGTCTGGAATAGGCCGGTTTAATCCAGGGGTTAAGGTCCGGAATACAGTGCTTGAGAGTGTGGGGGAGGCTGTTTCAATGCTGAGGTTAGGTTCTGGAACAGAGTGCCTGAGAGTGTGGGACAGGCCGGATTAATCCAGGGGCCAGGGTCTGGAACACAATGAGAGTGTGGGGGAGGCTGGTTTAATGTTATGGTTAGGGTCTGCAATACAATGCCCGAGCGTGTGGGGTAGGCCGGGTCAATCCGATACAGTGTGTCAGAGTGCAGGGTGGGCCGGAATAATCCAGGGGTTAGGATCTGGAACACAGTGTCTGAGAGTGTGGGACAGGCCGGGTCAATCCAGGGGTTAATGAGTGGAACACAGTGCCCGAGAGTGTGGGGAGGCTGGGTCAATCCAGGGGTTAAGGTCTGGAACAGAGTGCCTGAGCGTGTGGGATAGGCCGGATTAATCCAGGTGTTAGGGTCTGGAATTCAGTGCCTGAGAGTGTGGGGAGGCTGGGTCAATCCAGGGGTTATGGTCTGGAACAAAGTGCCTGAGAGTGTCGGGGAGACCGGGTCAATCCAGGGGTTAGAGTCTGGAACAAAGTGCCTGAGTGTGTCTTGGAGGCTGGGTCAATCCAAGGATTAGATTCTGGAACAGAGTGCCTGAGAGTGTGGGGTAGGCCGGATTAATCCATGTGTTAAGGTCTGGAACAGAGTGCCTGAGCGTGTGGGATAGGCCGGATTACTCCAGGTGTTAGGGTCTGGAATTCAGTGCCTAGAGTGTGGGGAGCCTGGGTCAATCCAGGGATTAGGTTCTGGAACGCAGTGCCTGAGAGTGTGGGATATGCCGTGTCAATACAGGGATTAGGTTCTGGAACAGAGAGCCTGAGAGTGTGGGATAGGCCGGATTAATCTAGGGGTTAGGGTCTGCAACACACTGCCCGAGCGTGTGGGGTAGGCCGGGTCAATCCAAGAGTTAGGGTCTGGAATACAGTGTCTCCGAGTGTGTGGTAGGCCGGAATAATCCAGGGGTTAGGGTCTAGAACAAAGTGCTTGAGAGTGTGGGACATGCCATGTCAATATAGGGATTAGGTTCTGGAACAGAGTGCCTGAGAGTGTGGGGTAGGCCAGATTAATCCAGGGGTTAGGGTCTGGAACACAGTGTCTGAGAGTGTGGGGGAGGCCGGTTTAATGCAGTGGTAAGGGTCTGGAACACAGAGCCTGAGAGTGTGGGGAGGCTGGGTCATTCCAGGGGTTAGGGTCTAGAACAAAGTGTTGAGAGTGTGGGATAGGCCGGGTCAATCCAGGAGTTAGGGTCAGGAACATAGTGCTTGAGAGAGTGGGATAGGCTGGTTTAATCCAGGCGTTAGGGTCTGGAACAAAGTGTCTGAGAGTGTCAGGGAGGCCGGGTCAATCCAGAGTTAGCTCTGTAACACAGTGCCTTAGATTGTGGAATGGGCCGGATTAATCCAGGGGTTAGGGTGTGGAACACAGTGCCTGAGAGTGTGGGATCGGCCGGATTAATTCTGGGATTAGGGTCTGGAACAGAGTGCCTGAGATTGTGGGGGTGGCCGGGTAAATCGAGGGGTTGGGATCTGGAACACAGTGTCTGAGAGTGTGGGTTAGCCCGGGTCAATCCAGGGGTAAGGGTCAGGAACACAGTGCCTGAGAGTGTGGGCAGGGCCGGGTCAATCAAGAGGTTAGGGTCTGGAACAAAGTGCCTGAAAGCTTGGGATAGGCCGGATTAATCCAGGGGTTAGGATCTGGAACAAAGTGCCTGAGAGCATGGGATAGGCCGGATTAATCCAGGAGTTAGGGTCTGGAACACAGTGTCTGAGAGTTTGGATTAGGCCGAGTCAATCCAGGGTTAGCACTGGAACACAGTGTTTGAGAGAGTGGGATAGGCTGGATTAATCCAGGGGTTATGGTCTGGAAAACAGTGCTAGAGAGTGTGGGGAGACTGGGTCAATCCAGGGGTTAGGGTCTGGAACACAGTGCCTGAGAATATGGGATAGGTTGGATTAATCCAGGGGTTAGAGTCTGGAACAGAGTGTCTGAGAGTGTGGGGTCGGCCGGATTAATCCAGGGGTTAGGGTCTGGAACACAGTGCCTGAGAGTGTGAGGAGGCTGGTTTAATGCTAGGATTAGGGTCTGCAATACAGTGCCCGAGCATGTGGGGTAGGCCAGGTCAATCCAATAAAGTGTCTCAGAGTGTGGTGTAGGCCGGAATAATCCAGGGGTTAGGATCTGGAACACAGTATCTGAGAGTGTGTGACAGGCCGGCTCAATCCATGGGTTAGGGTCTGGAACAAAGCGCTTTAGAGTGTTGGATAGGCCGGATTAATCCAGGGGTTAGGGTCTAGAACACAGCGCTTGAGAGAGTGGGATAGGCCGGATTTATCCAGGGGTTATGGTCTGGAACACAGTGCTAGAGAGTGTGGGGATGTTGGGTCAATCCAGGGGTTAGGGTCTGGAACAAAGTGCCTGAGTGTGTCGGGTAGGCCGGGTCAATCCAGGGGATAGAGTCTGGAACAAAGTGCCTGAGTGTGTCGGGGATGCTGGGTCAATCCAAGGATTAGATTCTGGAACAGATTGCCTGAGAGTGTGGGGTAGGCCGGATTAATCCATGTGTTAGGGTCTGGAATAGAGTGCCTGAACGTGTGGGATAGGCCGGATTAATCCAGGTGTTCGGGTCTGGAATTCAGTGCCTGAGAATGTGGGGAGGCTGGATCAATCCAGGGATTAGGTTCTAGAACACAGTGTTTCTGAGAGTGTGGGATATGCCGTGTCAATACAAGGATTAGGTTCTGGAACAGAGAGCCTGAGAGGGTGGGGTAGGCCGGATTAATCCAGGGGTTAGGGTCTGGAACAAAGTGCTTTAGAGTGTGGGATAGGCCGGATTAATCCAGGGGTTAGTGTCTAGAACACAGCGCTTGAGAAAGTGGGATAGGCCGGATTTATCCAGGGGTTATGGTCTGGAACACAGTGCTAGAGAGTGTGGGGAGGTTGGGTCAATCCAGGGGTTAGGGTCTGGAACAAAGTGCCTGAGAGTGTGGGAAGGCTGGATCAATCCAGGGATTAGGTTCTAGAACACAGTGCCTGAGAGTGTGGGATATGCCGTGTCAATACAGGGATTAGGTTCTGGAACACAGTGCCTGAGAGTGTGGGGGAAGCTGGTTTAATGCTGGGGTTAGGGTCTGGAACAAAGTGCCTGTGAGTGTGGGGGAGGCTGGTTTAATGCTGGGGTTAGGGTCTGGAACACAGTGCCTGAGAGTGGGGAGGGAGGCTGGTTTAATGCTAGGGTTAGGATCTGCAACACAGTACCCGATGGTGTGGGGTAGGCCGGGTCAATCAAGAGTTAGGGTCTGGAATACAGTGTCTCAGAGTGTGGGGTAGGCTGGAATAATTCAGGGGTTAGGATCTGGAACACAGTGTCTGAGAATGTGGGATAGGCCGGGTCAATCCAGGGGTTAAGGAGTGGAACAAAGTGCCTGAAAGTGTGGGATAGGTCGGGTCAATCCAGGAGTTAGGGTCAGGAACACAGTGCGTGAGAGAGTGGGATAGACTGGTTAAATCTGGGGTTCGGGTCTGGAACACAGTGCCTGAGAGTGTGGGATAGCCTGGATTAATCCAGGGGTTATGGTCTGGAACAAAGTGCCTGAGAGCATGGGATAGGCCGGATTAATCCAGGGGTTTGGGTCTGCAACACAGTGCCCGAGCGTGTGGGGTAGGTCGGGTCAATCCAAGAGTTAGGGTCTGGAATACAGTGTCTCAGAGTGTGGGGTAGGCCAGAATAATCCAGAGGTTAGGATCTGGAACACAGTGTCTGAGAGTGTGGGATAGGCCGGGTCAATCCAGGGGTTAAGGAGTGGAACAAAGTGCCTGAGAGCGTGGGATAGGCCGGGTCAATCCAGGAGTTAGGGTCAGGAACACAGTGCTTGAGAGAGTGGGATAGCCTGGATTAATCCAGGGGTTCGGGTCTGGAACACAGTGCCTGAGAGTGTGGGATAGCCTGGATTAATCCAGGGGTTATGGTCTGGAACAAAGTCCCTGAGAGCATGGGATCGGCCGGATTAATCCAGGAGATAGCGTCTGGAACAAAGTGCCTGAGAGTGTCGGGGAGGCCGGGTCAATCCAGGGTTAGCTCTGCAACACAGTGCCTTAGATTGTGGGATAGGCCGGATTAATCCAGGGTTTAGGGTGTGGAACACAGTGCCTGACAGTATGCGATAGGCCGGATTAATTCAGGGATTAGGGTCTGGAACAGAGTGCCAGAGAGTGTGGGGGTGGCCAGGTAAATCCAGGGGTTAGGATCTGGAACACAGTGCCTGAGAGTGTGGGGTAGGCCAGATTAATCCAGGGTTTAGGGTCTGGAACACAGTGCCTGAGAGTGTGGGATAGCCTGGATTAATCCAGGGGTTATGGTCTGGAACAAAGTCCCTGAGAGCATGGGATAGGCCGGATTAATCCAGGAGATAGGGTCTGGAACAAAGTGCCTGAGAGTGTGGGTTTGGCCGAGTCAATCCAGGGTTAGCTCCGTAACACAGTGCCTTAGATTGTGGGATAGGCCGGATTAATCCAGGAGATAGGGTCTGGAACACAGTGTCTGAGAGTGTCGGGGTGGCCGGGTCAATCCAGGGTTAGCTCTGCAACACAGTGCCTTAGATTGTGGGATAGCCGGATTAATCCAGGGGTTAGGGTGTGGAACACAGTGCCTGACAGTGTGTGATAGGCCGGATTAATTCAGGGATTAGGATCTGGAATAGAGTGCCAGAGAGTGTGGGGGTGGCCGGGTAAATCCAGGGGTTAGGATCTGGAACACAGTATCTGAGAGTGTGGGTTAGCCCAGGTCAATCCAAGGGATAGCGTCTGGAACACAGTGTCTGAGAATTTGGGGGAGGCTGGGTCAATCCAAGGGTTAGGGTCTGGAACACAGTGCCTGAGAGTGTGGGATAGGCCGGATTACTCCAGGGGTTAGGGTCTGGAACACACTGCCTGAGAGTGTTGGATAGGCTGGATTAATCCAAGGGTTATGGTCTGGAACACAGTGTCTCAGAGAATGGGCTAGGCCAGATTCATCCAGGGGTTAGGGTCTGGAACACTGTGTCTGAGAGTGTGGGGGAGGCAGACTCAATCCAGGGGTTAGGGTCTCGAAGACAGTGCCTGAGATTGTGGAATAGGCCGGGTCAATCCATTGGTTAGGGTCTGGAACACAGTGCCTGAGAGTGTGGGATTGGCTGGATTAATCCAGGGGTTAAGGTCTGGAATACAGTGCCTGAGAGTGTGGGGGAGGCTGCTTCAATGCTGAGGTTAGGTTCTGGAACAGAGTGCCTGAGAGTGTGGGACAGGCTGGATTAATCCAGGGGTCAGGGTCTGGAACACAATGAGAGGGTGGGAGAGGCTGGTTTAATGCAGTGGTAAGGGTCTGGAACAAAGTGTGGGGGAGGCTGGTTTAATGTTATGGTTAGGGTCTGCAATACAGTGCCCGAGAGTGTGGGGTAGGCTGGGTCAATCCAATACAGTGTGTCAGAGTGCAGGGAGGGCCGGAATAATCCAGGGGTTAGGATCTGGAACACAGTGTCTGAGAGTGTGGAACAGGCTGGGTCAATCCAGGGGTTAATGAGTGGAACACAGTGCCTGAGAGTGTGGGGAGGCTGGGTCAATCCAGGGGTTAGGGTCTGGAACAAAGTGCTTGAGATAGTGGGATAGGCCGGAATTATCCAGGGGTTAGGGTCTGGAACAAAGTGCCTGAGTGTGTCTTGGAGGCTGGGTCAATCCAAGGATTAGATTCTGGAACAGAGTGCCTGAGAGTGTGGGGTAGGCCGGATTAATCCATGTGTTAAGGTCTGGAACAGAGTGCCTGAGCGTGTGGGATAGGCCGGATTACTCCAGGTGTTAGGGTCTGGAATTCAGTGCCTAGAGTGTGGGGAGCCTGGGTCAATCCAGGGATTAGGTTCTGGAACGCAGTGCCTGAGAGTGTGGGATATGCCGTGTCAATACAGGGATTAGATTCTGGAGCAGAGAGCCTGAGAGTGTGGGATAGGCCGGATTAATCCAGGAGTTAGTGTCTGCAACACACTGCCCGAGCGTGTGGGGTAGGCCGGGTCAATCCAAGAGTTAGGGTCTGGAATACAGTGTCTCCGAGTGTGTGGTAGGCCGGAATAATCCAGGGGTTAGGGTCTAGAACAAAGTGCTTGAGAGTGTGGGACATGCCATGTCAATACAGGGATTAGGTTCTGGAACAGAGTGCCTGAGAGTGTGGGGTAGGCCAGATTAATCCAGGGGTTAGGGTCTGGAACACAGTGTCTGAGAGTGTGGGGGAGGCCGGTTTAATGCAGTGGTAAGGGTCTGGAACACAGTACCTGAGAATGTGGGATATGCCATGTCAATACAGGGGTTAAGGAGTGGAACACAGTGCCTGAGAGTGTGGGGAGGCTGGGTCATTCCAGGGGTTACTGTCTAGAACAAAGTGCTTGAGAGTGTAGGATAGGCCGGGTCAATCCAGGAGTTAGGGTCAGGAACATAGTGCTTGAGAGAGTGGGATAGCCTGGTTTAATCCAGGCGTTAGGGTCTGGAACAAAGTGCCTGAGAGTGTCGGGGAGGCCGGGTCAATCCAGAGTTAGCTCTGTAACACAGTGCCTTAGATTGTGGAATGGGCCGGATTAATCCAGGGGTTAGGGTGTGGAACACAGTGCCTGAGAGTGTGGGATCGGCCGGATTAAATCAGGGATTAGGGTCTGGAACAGAGTGCCTGAGATTGTGGGGGTGGCCGGGTAAAACGAGGGGTTGGGATCTGGAACACAGTGTCTGAGAGTGTGGGTTAGGCTGGGTCAATCCAGGGGTTAGGGTCTGGAACACAGTGCCTGAGAGTGTGGGCAGGGCCGGGTCAATCCAGGGCTTCGGGTCTGGAACAAAGTGCCTGAAAGCTTGGGATAGGCCGGATTAATCCAGGGGTTAGGGTCTGGAACAAAGTGCCTGAGAGTGTGGGGAGGCTGGGTCAATCCAGGGGTAAGGGTCGAGAACAAAGTGCTTGAGAGTGTGGGATATGCCATGTCAATACAGGGATTAGGTTCTGGAACAGTGTGCCTGAGAGTGTGGGGTAGGCCGAATTAATCCAGGGGTTAGGGTCTGGAACACAGTGCCTGAGAGTGTGGGGAGGCTGGGTCATTCCAGGGGTTAGTGTCTAGAACAAAGTGCTTGAGTGTGTGGGATAGGCCGGGTCAATCCAGGAGTTAGGGTCAGGAACATAGTGCTTGAGAGAGTGGGATAGGCTGGTTTAATCCAGGGGTTCGGGTCTGGAAAACAGTGCCTGAGAGCATGGGATAGGCCGGATTAATCCAGGGGTTAGGGTCTGGAACAAAGTGCCTGAGAGTGTCGGGGAGGCCGGGTCAATCCAGGGCTAGCTCTGTAGTACAGTGCCTTAGATTATGTGATAGGCCGGATTAATTCAGGGATTAGGGTGTGGAACACAGTGCCTGACAGTGTGTGATAGGCCGGATTAATTCAGGGATTAGGGTCTGGAACAGAGTGCCTGAGAGTGTGGGGGTGGCCGGGTAAATAGAGGGATTAGGATCTGGAACACAGTGTCTGAGAGTGTGGGGTAGCCCGGGTCAATGCAAGGGTTAGGATCTGGAACACAGTGCCTGAGAGTGTGGGGAAGTTGGGTCAATCCATGGGTTTGGGACTGGTACACAGTGTCTGAGAGTGTGGTGGAGGCCAGTTTAATGCAGGGTTTATGGTCTGGAAGACAGTGGCAGAGAGTGAGGTTGAGGCCAGGTTAATCCAGGGATTAGGGTCTGGAACACAGTGCCTGAGAGTGTCGGGGAGGCCGAGTCCAACCAGGGGTTAGGGTCTGGAACACAGTGCCTGAGAGTGTGGGGATGGCTGGGTAAATCCCGGTGTTGGGGTCTGGAATACACTGTCTGAGAGTGTGGGGTAGGCTGGGTCAAACCAGGGTTTAGGGCCTGGAACAAAGTGCCTGATTGTGTGGGGGAGGCCGGTTTAATGCAGAGTTTAGGGTCTGGAAAGAGTGCCTGAGAGTGTGGGGTTGTCCGGATTAATCCAGGTGCTAGGGTCTGGAACACAGTGCCTGAGAGTGTGGGGCTCGGGCTAGGGTCTGGAACACACTGCCCGAGCGTGTGGGGTAGGCCAGGTCAATCCAAGAGTTAGGGTCTGGAATACAGTGTCTCAGAGTGTGGGGTAGGCCAGAATAATCCAGTGGTTAGGATCTGGAATACAGTGTCTGAGAGTGTGGGATAGGCCGGGTCAATCCAGGGGTTAAGGAGTGGAACACAGTGTCTGAGAGTGTGGGGGAGGCCGGTTTAATGCAGTGGTAAGGGTCTGGAACACAGTGCCTGAGAGTGTGGGATATGCCATGTCAATACAGGGGTTAAGGAGTGGAACACAGTGCCTGAGAGTGTGGGGAGGCTGGGTCATTCCAGGAGTTAGGGTCAGGAACATAGTGCTTGAGAGAGTGGGATAGGCTGGTTTAATCCAGGGGTTCGGGTCTGGAAAACAGTGCCTGAGAGTGTGGGATAGCCTGGATTAATCCAGGGGTTATGGTCTGGAACAAAGTCCCTGAGAGCATGGGATAGGCCGGATTAATCCAGGAGATAGGGTCTAGAACAAAGTGCCTGAGCCTGTTGGGGAGGCCGGGTCAATCCAGGGTTAGCTCTGTAACACAGTGCCTTAGATTGTGGGATAGGCCGGATTAATCCAGGGGTAAGGGTGTGGAACACAGTGCCTGACAGTGTGTGATAGGCCGGATTAATTCAGGGATTAGGGTCTGGAACAGAGTGCCTGAGAGTGTGGGCTAGGCCAGATTAATCCAGGGTTTAGGGTCTGGAACACAGTGTCTGAGAGTGTGGGATAGGCCGAGTCAATCCAGGGGTTAGGGTCTGGAATACCGTGCCTGAGACTGTGGGATAGGCTGTGTCAATCCAAAGGATAGGGTCTGGAACACCGTGCCGAGACTGTGGGATAGGCCGGGTGAATCCAGGGGTTAGGGTCTGAAACACAGTGCCTGAGAGTGTGAAATTGGCCGGGTCAATCCAGGGATCATTGTGAGGAATACAGTGTCTATGAGTGTGTGGAAGGACGGATTAATCCAGAGTAGGGACAGTCTGCACTTCTCTGGGTGTGTTACACTGACCGAGTGGGGTCAGTCTGCTCTTCCCTGGGTGTGTTACATTGACCGGGTGGGGTCAGTCTGCTCTTCCCTGGGTGTGTTACACTGACAGAGTGGGGTCAGTCTGCACTTCCCTGGGTGTGTTACACTGACAGAGTGGGGTCAGTCTGCTCTTCCCTGGGTGTGTTACACTGACAGAGTGGGGTCAGTCTGCTCTTCCCTGGGTGTGTTACATTGACAGAGTGGGGTCAGTCTGCACTTCCCTGGGTGTGTTACACTGACAGAGTGGGGTCAGTCTGCTCTTCCCTGTGTGTGTTACACTGACAGAGTGGGGTCAGTCTGCTCTTCCCTGGGTGTGTTACACTGACAGAGTGGGGTCAGTCTGCACTTCCCTGGGTGTGTTACACTGACAGAGTGGGGTCAGTCTGCTCTTCCCTGGGCGTGTTACACTGACAGAGTGGGGTCAGTCTGCTCTTCCCTGGGTGTGTTACACTGACAGAGTGGGGTCAGTCTGCTCTTCCCTGGGTGTGTTACACTTACAGAGTGGGGTCAGTCTGCTCTTCCCTGGGTGTGTTACACTGACAGAGTGGGGTCAGTCTGCTCTTCCCTGGGTGTGTTACACTTACAGAGTGGGGTCAGTCTGCTCTTCCCTGGGTGTGTTACACTGACAGAGTGGGGTCAGTCTGCTCTTCCCTGGGTGTGTTACACTTACAGAGTGGGGTCAGTCTGCTCTTCCCTGGGTGTGTTACACTGACAGAGTGGGGTCAGTCTGCTCTTCCCTGGGTGTGTTACACTTACAGAGTGGGGTCAGTCTGCTCTTCCCTGGGTGTGTTACACTGACAGAGTGGGGTCAGTCTGCTCTTCCCTGGGTGTGTTACACTGACAGAGTGGGGTCAGTCTGCACTTCCCTGGGTGTGTTACACTGACAGAGTGAGGTCAGTCTGCTCTTCCCTGGGTGTGTTACACTGACAGAGTGGGGTCAGTCTGCACTTCCCTGGGTGTGTTACACTGACAGAGTGAGGTCAGTCTGCACTTCCCTGGGTGTGTTACACTGACAGAGTGGGGTCAGTCTGCTCTTCCCTGGGTGTGTTACACTTACAGAGTGGGGTCAGTCTGCTCTTCCCTGGGTGTGTTACACTGACAGAGTGGGGTCAGTCTGCTCTTCCCTGGGTGTGTTACACTGACAGAGTGGGGTCAGTCTGCACTTCCCTGGGTGTGTTACACTGACAGAGTGGGGTCAGTCTGTTCTTCCCTGGGTGTGTTACACTGACAGAGTGGGGTCAGTCTGCTCTTCCCTGGGTGTGTTACACTGACAGAATGGGGTCAGTCTGCACTTCCCTGGGTGTGTTACATTGACAGAGTGGGGTCAGTCTGCTCTTCCCTGGGTGTGTTACACTGACAGAGTGGGGTCAGTCTGCTCTTCCCTGGGTGTGTTACACTGACAGAGTGGGGTCAGTCTGCACTTCCCTGGGTGTGTTACACTGACAGAGTGGGGTCAGTCTGCACTTCCCTGGATGTGTTACATTGACAGAGTGGGGTCAATCTGCACTTCCCTGGGTGTGTTACACTGACAGAGTGGGGTCAGTCTGCTCTTCCCTGGGTGTGTTACACTGACAGAGTGGGGTCAGTCTGCACTTCCCTGGGTGTGTTACACTGACAGAGTGGGGTCAGTCTGCACTTCCCTGGGTGTGTTACATTGACAGAGTGGGGTCAGTCTGCTCTTCCCTGGGTGTGTTACACTGACAGAGTGGGGTCAGTCTGCTCTTCCCTGGGTGTGTTACACTGACAGAGTGAGGTCAGTCTGCACTTCCCTGGGTGTGTTACACTGACAGAGTGGGGTCAGTCTGCTCTTCCCTGGGTGTGTAACACTGACAGAGTGGGGTCAGTCTGCTCTTCCCAGTGTGTGTTACACTGACAGAGTGGGGTCAGTCTGCACTTCCCTGGGTGTGTTACACTGACAGAGTGGGGTCAGTCTGCTCTTCCCTGGGTGTGTTACACTGACAGAGTGGGGTCAGTCTGCACTTCCCTGGGTGTGTTACACTGACAGAGTGGGGTCAGTCTGCTCTTCCCTGGGTGTGTTCCACTGACAGAGTGGGGTCAGTCTGCACTTCCCTGGGTGTGTTACACTGACAGAGTGGGGTCAGTCTGCTCTTCCCTGGGTGTGTTACACTGACAGAGTGATGTCAGTCTGCACTTCCCTGGGTGTGTTACACTGACAGAGTGGGGTCAGTCTGCTCTTCCCTGGGTGTGTTCCACTGACAGAGTGGGGTCAGTCTGCACTTCCCTGGGTGTGTTACACTGACAGAGTGGGGTCAGTCTGCTCTTCCCAGTGTGTGTTACACTGACAGAGTGGGGTCAGTCTGCACTTCCCTGGGTGTGTTACACTGACAGAGTGGGGTCAGTCTGCTCTTCCCTGGGTGTGTTACACTGACAGAGTGGGGTCAGTCTGCACTTCCCTGGGTGTGTTACACTGACAGAGTGGGGTCAGTCTGCTCTTCCCTGGGTGTGTCACACTGACAGAGTGGGGTCAATCTGCACTTCCCTGGGTGTGTTACACTGACAGAGTGGGGTCAGTCTGCACTTCCCTGGGTGTGTTACACTAACAGAGTGGGGTCAGTCTGCACTTCCCTGGGTGTGTTACACTGACAGAGTGGGGTCAGTCTGCACTTCCCTGGGTGTGTTACACTGACCGAGTGGGGTCAGTCTGCTCTTCCCTGGGTGTGTTACACTGACAGAGTGGGGTCAGTCTGCACTTCCCTGGGTGTGTTACACTGACAGTGTGGGGTCAGTCTGCACTTCCCTGTGTGTGTTACACTGACAGAGTGGGGTCAGTCTGCTCTTCCCTGGGTGTGTTACACTGACAGAGTGGGGTCAGTCTGCTCTTCCCTGGGTGTGTTACACTGACAGAGTGGGGTCAGTCTGCTCTTCCCTGGGTGTGTTACACTGACAGAGTGGGGTCAGTCTGCACTTCCCTGGGTGTGTTACACTGACAGAGTGGGGTCAGTCTGCTCTTCCCTGGGTGTGTTACACTGACAGAGTGGGGTCAGTCTGCTCTTCCCTGGGTGTGTTACACTGACAGAGTGGGGTCAGTCTGCTCTTCCCTGGGTGTGTGACACCGACAGAGTGGGTTCAGTCTGCTCTTCCCTGGGTGTGTTACACTGACAGAGTGGGGTCATTCTGCACTTCCCTGGGTGTGTTACACTGACAGAGTGGGGTCCGTCTGCTCTTCCCTGGGTGTGTTACACTGACAGAGTGGGGTCAGTCTGCTCTTCCCTGGGTGTGTTACATTGACAGAGTGGGGTCAGTCTGCACTTCCCTGGGTGTGTTACACTGACAGAGTGGGGTCAGTCTGCTCTTCCCTGGGTGTGTTACACTGACAGAGTGGGGTCAGTCTGCACTTCCCTGGGTGTGTTACACTGACAGAGTGGGGTCAGTCTGCACTTCCCTGGGTGTGTTACACTGACAGAGTGGGGTCAGTCTGCACTTCCCTGGGTGTGTTACACTGACAGAGTGGGGTCAGTCTGCACTTCCCTGGGTGTGTTACACTGACAGAATGGGGTCAGTCTGCTCTTCCCTGTGTGTGTTACACTGACAGAGTGGGGTCAGTCTGCTCTTCCCTGGGTGTGTTACACTGACAGAGTGGGGTCAGTCTGCTCTTCCCAGTGTGTGTTACACTGACAGAGTGGGGTCAGTCTGCACTTCCCTGGGTGTGTTACACTGACAGAGTGGGGTCAGTCTGCTCTTCCCTGGGTGTGTTACACTGACAGAGTGGGGTCAGTCTGCTCTTCCCTGGGTGTGTTACATTGACAGAGTGGGGTCACTCTGCACTTCCCTGGGTGTGTTCCACTTCCAGAGTGGGGTCAGTCTGCTCTTCCCTGGGTGTGTTACACTGACAGAGTGGGGTCAGTCTGCACTTCCCTGGGTGTGTTACACTGACAGAGTGGGGTCAGTCTGCTCTTCCCTGGGTGTGTTACACTGACAGAGTGATGTCAGTCTGCACTTCCCTGGGTGTGTTACACTGACAGAGTGGGGTCAGTCTGCACTTCGCTGGGTGTGTGACACCGACAAAGTGGGGTCAATCTGCACTTCCCTGGGTGTGTTACACTGACAGAGTGGGGTCAGTCTGCACTTCCCTGGGTGTGTTACACTGACAGAGTGGGGTCAGTCTGCACTTCCCTGGGTGTGTTACACTGACAGAGTGGGGTCAGTCTGCACTTCCCTGGGTGTGTTACACTGACAGAGTGGGGTCAGTCTGCTCATCCCTGGGTGTGTTACACTGACAGAGTGGGGTCAGTCTGCTCTTCCCTGGGTGTGTTACACTGACAGAGTGGGGTCAGTCTGCTCTTCCCTGGGTGTGTGACACCGACAGAGTGGGTTCAGTCTGCTCTTCCCTGGGTGTGTTACACTGACAGAGTGGGGTCAGTCTGCTCTTCCCTGGGTGTGTTACACTGACAGAGTGGGGTCAGTCTGCTCTTCCCTGGGTGTGTTACACTGACAGAGTGGGGTCAGTCTGCTCTTCCCTGGGTGTGTTACACTGACAGAGTGGGGTCAGTCTGCTCTTCCCTGGGTGTGTTACACTGACCGAGTGGGGTCAGTCTGCTCTTCCCTGGGTGTGTGACACCGACAGAGTGGGGTCAGTCTGCTCTTCCCTGGGTGTGTGACACCGACAGAGTGGGTTCAGTCTGCTCTTCCCTGGGTGTGTTACACTGACAGAGTGGGGTCATTCTGCACTTCCCTGGGTGTGTTACACTGACAGAGTGGGGTCCGTCTGCTCTTCCCTGGGTGTGTTACACTGACCGAGTGGGGTCAGTCTGCTCTTCCCTGGGTGTGTGACACCGACAGAGTGGGGTCAGTCTGCACTTCCCTGGGTGTGTTACACTGACAGAGTGGGGTCAGTCTGCACTTCCCTGGGTGTGTTACACTGACAGAGTGGGGTCAGTCTGCACTTCCCTGGGTGTGTTACACTGACAGAGTGGGGTCAGTCTGCACTTCCCTGGGTGTGTTACACTGACAGAATGGGGTCAGTCTGCTCTTCCCTGTGTGTGTTACACTGACAGAGTGGGGTCAGTCTGCTCTTCCCTGGGTGTGTTACACTGACAGAGTGGGGTCAGTCTGCTCTTCCCTGGGTGTGTTAGATTGACAGAGTGGGGTCAGTCTGCACTTCCCTGGGTGTGTTACACTGACAGAATGGGGTCAGTCTGCTCTTCCCTGTGTGTGTTACACTGACAGAGTGGGGTCAGTCTGCTCTTCCCAGTGTGTGTTACACTGACAGAGTGGGGTCAGTCTGCACTTCCCTGGGTGTGTTACACTGACAGAGTGGGGTCAGTCTGCTCTTCCCTGGGTGTGTTACACTGACAGAGTGGGGTCAGTCTGCTCTTCCCTGGGTGTGTTACATTGACAGAGTGGGGTCACTCTGCACTTCCCTGGGTGTGTTCCACTTCCAGAGTGGGGTCAGTCTGCTCTTCCCTGGGTGTGTTACACTGACAGAGTGGGGTCAGTCTGCACTTCCCTGGGTGTGTTACACTGACAGAGTGATGTCAGTCTGCACTTCCCTGGGTGTGTTACACTGACAGAGTGGGGTCAGTCTGCACTTCGCTGGGTGTGTGACACCGACAAAGTGGGGTCAATCTGCACGACCCTGGGTGTGTTACACTGACAGAGTGGGGTCAGTCTGCTCTTCCCTGGGTGTGTTACACTGACAGAGTGATGTCAGTCTGCACTTCCCTGGGTGTGTTACACTGACAGAGTGGGGTCAGTCTGCACTTCGCTGGGTGTGTGACACCGACAAAGTGGGGTCAATCTGCACTTCCCTGGGTGTGTTACACTGACAGAGTGGGGTCAGTCTGCACTTCCCTGGGTGTGTTACACTGACAGAGTGGGGTCAGTCTGCACTTCCCTGGGTGTGTTACACTGACAGAGTGGGGTCAGTCTGCACTTCCCTGGGTGTGTTACACTGACAGAGTGGGGTCAGTCTGCTCTTCCCTGGGTGTGTTACACTGACAGAGTGGGGTCAGTCTGCTCTTCCCTGGGTGTGTTACACTGACAGAGTGGGGTCAGTCTGCTCTTCCCTGGGTGTGTTACACTGACAGAGTGGGGTCAGTCTGCTCTTCCCTGGGTGTGTTACACTGACAGAGTGGGGTCAGTCTGCTCTTCCCTGGGTGTGTTACACTGACAGAGTGGGGTCAGTCTGCTCTTCCCTGGGTGTGTTACACTGACCGAGTGGGGTCAGTCTGCTCTTCCCTGGGTGTGTGACACCGACAGAGTGGGTTCAGTCTGCTCTTCCCTGGGTGTGTTACATTGACAGAGTGGGGTCAGTCTGCTCTTCCCTGGGTGTGTGACACCGACAGAGTGGGGTCAGTCTGCTCTTCCCTGGGTGTGTTACACTGACAGAGTGGGGTCAGTCTGCTCTTCCCTGGGTGTGTGACACCGACAGAGTGGGTTCAGTCTGCTCTTCCCTGTGTGTGTTACACTGACAGAGTGGGGTCAGTCTGCTCTTCCCTGGGTGTGTTACACTGACAGAGTGGGGTCAGTCTGCTCTTCCCTGGGTGTGTTACACTGACAGAGTGGGGTCATTCTGCACTTCCCTGGGTGTGTTACACTGACAGAGTGGGGTCAGTCTGCTCTTCCCTGGGTGTGTTACACTGACAGAGTGGGGTCATTCTGCACTTCCCTGGGTGTGTTACACTGACAGAGTGGGGTCCGTCTGCTCTTCCCTGGATGTGTTACACTGACAGAGTGGGGTCAGTCTGCTCTTCCCTGGGTGTGTTACACTGACAGAGTGGGGTCAGTCTGCACTTCCCTGGGTGTGTTACACTGACAGAGTGGGGTCAGTCTGCTCTTCCCTGGGTGTGTTACACTGACAGAGTGGGGTCAGTCTGCTCTTCCCTGGGTGTGTCACACTGACAGAGTGGGGTCAGTCAGCACTTCCCTGGGTGTGTCACACTGACAGAGTGGGGTCAGTCTGCTCTTCCCCGGGTGTGTTACATTGACAGAGTGGGGTCAGTCTGCACTTCCCTGGGTGTGTTACATTGACAGAGTGGGGTCCGTCTGCTCTTCCCTGGGTGTGTTACATTGACAGAGTGGGGTCAGTCTGCTCTTCGAGGAGAAAGTGAGGACTGCAGATGCTGGAGATCAGAGCTGAAAATGTGTTGCTGGAAAAGTGCAGCAGGTCAGGCATCATCCAAGGAGCAGGAGAATCGACGTTTCGGGCATGTGCCCTTCTTCAGGCATTCCTGAATAATATGGCAGCCCGGCCCTTATCCCTCCGAACACTTCCTATTCATCTACCCATTGAATGCCTTTTTAATGTTGCAATTGTACCAGCCTCCACCACATCCTCTGGCAGCTCATTCCATACATGTACCACCCTCTGCCTGAAAAAGTTGCCCCTTAGGTCTCTTTATATCTCTCCCCTCTCACCCTAAACCTATGCCCTCTCGTTCTGGACTCCCCAACCCCAGGGAAAAGCCTTTGCCTATTTATCCTATTCATGACCCTCATAATTTTGTCAACCTCTATAAGTCACCCCTCATCCTCCGTCACTCCAGGGAAAACAGCCCCAGCCTGTTCAGCCTGTCCCTATAGCTCAGATCCTCCAACCCTGGCAACATCCTTGTAAATCTTTTCTGAACCCTTTCAAGTTTCACAGCATCTTTCCAATCGGAAGGAGACCAGAATTGCATGCAATATTCCAACAGTAGCCTAACCAATGTCCTGTAGAGCCACAACATGACCTCCCAACTCCTGTACTCAATACTCTGACCAATAATGGAAAGCATACCAAACGCCTTCTTCACTATCCTATCTACCTGCGACTCCACTTTCAAGGAGCTATGAACCTGCACTCCAAGGTGTCTCTGTTCAGCAACACTCCCTAGGACCTTACCATTAAGTGTATAAGTCCTGATGAGATTTGCTTTCCCAAAATGAAGCACCTTGCATTTATCTGAATTAAACTCCATCTGCCACTTCTCAGCCCATTGGCCCATCTGGCCAAGATCCTGTTGTAATCTGAGGTCACCCTCTTCGCTGTTCACTACACCTCCAGTTTTGGTGTCATCTGCAAACTTACTCACTGTTCCTCTTATGCTCGCATCCAAATCATTTATGTAAATGACAAAAAGTAGTGGACCCAGCACTGATCCTTGTGGCACTCCACTGGTCACAGGCCTCCAGTCTGAAAAACAACCCTCCACCACTACCACTATCTTTGATCCAGTTCTGTATCCAAATGGCCAGTTCTCCCTGTATTCCATGAGATCTAACCTTGCTGATCAGTCTCCCATGGGGAACCTTGTTGAACGCCTTACTGAAGTCCATATAGATCACATCTACTGCTCTGCCCTCATCAATCTTCTTTGTTACTTCCTCAAAAAACTCAATCAAGTTTGTGAGTTTCTCATGCACAAAGCCATATTGACAATCCCTAATCAGTCCTTGCCTTTCCAAATACATCCACATCCTGTCCCTCAGGATTCCCTCCAACAACTTGCCCACCACTGAGGTCAGGATCACTGGTCTATAGTTCCCTGCTTTGTTCTTACCACCTTTCTTAAACAGTGGCATCACGTTTGCCAACCTCCAGTCTTCCGGCACCTCACCTGTGACTATCGATGATACAAATATCTCAGAAAGAGGCCCAGCAATTACTTCTCTAGCTTCCCACAGAGTTCTTGGGTACACCTGATCAGGTCCTGGGGATTTATCCACCTTTTCCCGTTTCAAGACATCCAACACTTCCTCCTCTGTAATCTGGACATTTTGCAAGATGTCACCATCTATTCTATATCTTCCATATCCTTTTCCACAGTAAATACTGATGGAAAATATACGTTTAGTATCTCCCCCATTTTCTGTGGCTTCACACAAAGGCCGCCTTGCTGATCTTTGAGGGGCCCTATTCTCTCCCTAGTTACCCTTTTGTCCTTAATATATTTGTAAAAACCCTTTGGATTCTCAATTCTATTTGCCAAAGCTATCCCATGTCCCCGTTTTGCCCTCCTGATTTCCCTCTTAAGTATGCTCCTACTTTCTTTATACTCTTCTAAGGATTCACTCTATCGATTCTGTCTATACCCTACATATGCATCCTTCTTTTTCTTCACCAAACCCTCAATTTCTTTCGTCATCCAGCATTCCCTATACCTACTAGCCTTCCCTTTCACCCTGATAGGAATATACTTTCTCTGGATTCTTGTTATCTCATTTCTGAAGGCTTCCCATTTTCCAGCCGTCCCTTTACCTGCAAAGATCTCCCTCAAAACACCTTTCGGAAGTTCTTGCCTAATACCGTCAAAACTGGCCTTTCTCCAATTTAGAACTTCAACTTTTAGATCTGGCCTATCCTTTTCCATCACTATTTTAAAACGAATAGAATTATGGTCACTAGTCCCAAAGTGTTCCCCCACTGACACCTCAGTCACCTGCCCTGCCTTATTTCCCAAGAGTAGGTCAAGATTTGCACCTTCTCTAGTAGGTACATCCACATACTGAATCAGAAAATTGTCTTGTACACACTTAACAAATTCTAAACCTTTAACATTATGGCAGCCATTCTCATGTTTCAATCTTTCTCTTTGTTTTTGGAATATCCCACACTCTCAGACACTGTGTTCCAGAACGTAACGCCTGGATTAATCCGGCCAATCCAACACTCTCAGACACTGTGTTCCAGAAACGAACCACTAGATTAATCCGGCCTATCCCATACTCTCAGACACTGTGTTCCAGGCCCTAACACCTGGATTGACTCGGCCTCCCGAACACTCTCAGGCACTGTGTTTCAGACCCTAACCACTGGATTAATGCGCCTATCCCACACTCTCAGAAACTGTTTTCCAGACGAAAACTCCTGGATTAACACGGCCTTACCCACACTCATAGGTACTGCGTTCCAGGCCCTATCCCACATTCTCAGACACTGTGTTCAGACTCTAACCCCTGGATTAATCCAGACCCTAACTTCTGGATTAATCCTGCCTAACCAACATTCTCAGACACTGTGTTGCAGACCCTAACCCCTGGATAAAACCGGCCTTCCCCACACTCTCAGGCACTGTGTTCCAGACCCTATCCCGTGGAATGACCCGACCTCCCCAAACTCTCAGTCACTGTGTTCCAGACCCTAACCTCTGGATTAATCCGGCCTATCCCACTCTCTCAGGCACTGTGTTCCAGACCCTAACCCCTGGATTGACCCAGCCTCCCCACACCCTCAGGCACTGTGTTCCAGACCCGAACCCCTGGATTTAACCCAGCCTTCCCATACTCTCAGGCACTGTGTTCCAGACCCTAACCTCTGGATTAATCCGGCCTATCCCACTCTCTCAGGCACTGTGTTCCAGACCTAACCCCTGGATTAATCTGGCCTATCCCTGACTCTCAGGCACTCTGTGTCAGACCCTAAACCCTGCATTCATCTGGCATATCACACACTCTCAGAAAATGTATTCCAGACCAAAACCCCTGGATAAATCCAGCCTATCCCATGCACTCAGGCACTGTGATCCAGACCAAAACCCCTGGATTGACCCAGCCTCCCCACACCCTCAGGCACTGTGTTCCAGACCCGAACCCCTGGATTTAACCCAGCCTTCCCATACTCTCAGGCACTGTGTTCCAGACTCTAACCCCTGGATTGACCCAGCCTAACCCATACTCTCAGACCCTGTTTTCCAGACGCTAACCCCTTGATTAATCCGGCCAATCCCACACTCTCAGGCACTGTATTCCAGACCCTAAGCCTTCTATTAATCCAGCCAAACCCACACCCTCAGACTTGTTTTACAGACCCTGAAGCCTGGATTAATTCAGCCTATCCCACACTCTCAGACACTGTGTTCCAGATACTAACCCCTGGATTAATCCGGCCTTCCCCACACTCTCAGGCACTGTGTTCCAGAGCCTAACCACTGGATTAATGCGGCCTATCCCACACTCTCAGAAACTGTGTTCCAGACTCTAACCCCTGGTTTAATCCAGCCTAACCCACATTCTCAGACACTGTGTTCCAGACCCTAACCCCTGGATTAATCCGGCCTCCCCACACTCTGAGACACTGTGTTCCAGACACTAAACCCAGCATTATACCGACCACCACCATACACTCAGGCACTGTGTTCCAGACATAATTCCTGGATGAATCCGGCCTCTCCCAATCTCTAAGGCACTGTCTTCCAGACCCTAACACCTGAATTAATTCGGCTTCCTGCACACTCTCAGACACTGTGTTCCAGAGCCTAACCCTTGGATTAATCCGGCCGAACCCACATTCACAGACACTGTGTTCCAGACCCTAACCCTTGGATTAATCCGAAATATCCCGCACTCTCAGGCACGGCGTTTGAGACACTAACCCCTGGATTGACCCGGCATATCCCACAGTCTCAGACACTGTTCCAGACACTAACCCCGGTATTAAACCGACCACCACCATACTCTCAGACACTGTATTCCCGACAATAAACCCTGGATTGACCCGGCCTATCGTACACTCTCAGACACTGTGTTCCAGACACTAACCCCTGTATTAAACTGACCACCACCATACTCTCAGACACTGTATTCCCAACAATAAACCCTGGATTGACCCGGCCTATCGTACACTCTCAGACACTGTGTTCCAGAACCGAACCCGTGGATAAATCCAGCCTCCCCCACACTCTCAGGCACTGTGTTCCAGTCACTAACCCCTGGATTAATCCGGCCTATCCCACGCACTCATGCACTGTGTGACAGACCCTAACCCCTGGATTAATCTGGCCTACCCCACACTCTCAGGCACTGTGATCCCGATCCTAACCCCTGGATTAATCCGGCCTATCCCACTCTCTCTGACACTGTGTTCCAGACACTAACCCCTGTATTAATCCGACCACCACCACACTCTCAGACACTGTATTCTCGACAATATACCCTGGATTGACCCGACCTATCGTACACTCTCAGACACTGCGTTCCAGAACCGAACCACTGGATTAATCCGGCCTAAACACACATTCTCAGACACTGTGTTCCAGACCCTAACACCTGGATTAATCCAGCCTCCCGCACACTCTGAGGCACTGTGTTCTAGAGCCTAACCCCTGAATTGATCCAGCCTATCCCATACTCTCAGGCACTGTATTCCAGACACTAACACCTGGATTGACCTTGCCTTCCCCACACTCTCAGGCATTCTGTTCCAGACCCTAACCCCTGGATTAATCCAGCCTGTCCCACTCTCTCAGACAATGTATTCCAGACCCTCAACCCTGGATTGACCCAGCCTCTCCCACACTCTCAGGTACTGTATTCCAGAACCTAACCCCCGGATTAAAACAGCCAATCCCACACAAACAGGCATTGTATTCCAGACCCTAACCCTGGATTAATCCGGCCTATCCCACACTCAAAGGCACTGAATTCCATACCCTAACCCCTAGATTATTCCCACCTATCCCACACTCTCAGGCACTGTGTTCGAGACCCTAACCTCTGGATTATTTCAGCCTATCCCACACTCTCAGACACTATGTTCCAGATTCTAACCCCTGGATTAATCCGGCCTATCCCACTCTCTCAGGCACTGTGTTCCAGACCCTAAATCCATGAATTAATCTGGTCTATACCACGCTCTCAGGCACTTTGTTCCACACCCTAACCCCTGGATTAATCCAGCCTCCCCGACATTCTCAGGCAGTGTGTTCCAGAACCTAACCCGTGGATTAATCCGGCCTATCCCACACTCTCAGGCACTGTGTTCCAGACCCTCACCCCTGGTTTAATCTGGCCTATCCCAATCTCTAAGGCACTGTGTTCCAGACCCTCATACCTAATTAATTCAGCCTCCCGCACACTCTCAGGCACTGTGTTCCAGAGCCTAACCCCGGGATTAATCCGGCCGAACGCACATTCTCAGACACTGTGTTCCAAGCCCTAACCCTTGGATTAATCCAGCCTAACCCACATTCTCAGACACTGTGTTCCAGACCCTAACCCCTGGATTAATCCGGCCTATCCCACTCTCTCAGGCACTGTGTTCCAGGCCATAACCCTTGGATTAATCCGGCCGATCCCTGACTCTCAGCCACTCTGTTTCAGACCCGAAACCTGCATTAATCCGGCCTATCCCACACTCTCAGGCACTGTGTTCCAGACACTAAATCCATGAATTAATCTGGTCTATACCACGCTCTCAGGCACTGTGTTCCAGACCCTAACACCTGGATTAATCCGGCCAATCCCACACGGTCAGGCACTTTGTTCCAGACCCTAAGCTTTCGATTAATCCAGCCAAACCCACACCCTCACACACTGTGTTCCAGACACTAACCCCTGGATTAATCCAGTTTATCGCACAGTCTCAGGCACTTTGTTCCAGAACGTAACCCTGGATTAATCCGGCCTATCCCACACTCTCAGGCACTTTGTTCCACACACTAACCCCTGGATTAATCCGGCCTATCCCACACTCTCAGGCACTTTGTTCCACACCCTAACCCCTGGATTAATCCAGCCTCCCCCACACTCTCAGGCAGTGTGTACCAAAACTTAACCCGTGGATTAATCCGGCCGATCCCACATTCTCAGGCACTGTATTCCAGACCCTAACATCTGGATTAATCCGGCCAATCCCACACTGTCAGGCACTGCGTTCCTGACCCCAATCCCTGGATTTATCCGGCCTAACCCACATTCTCAGGCACTGTGTTCCAGACCCTAACCCCTGGATTAATCCGGCCTCCCCTCAATCTCAGACACTGTGTTCCAGACACTAACCCCAGCAGAACTTCGACCACCGCCATACTCTCAGGCACTGTGTTCCAGACATAAACCCTGGATGAATCTGCCCTATCTCACACTCTCAGGCACTGTGTTCCAGATCCCAACCCCTGGATAATTCCGGCCTATCCCACTCTCTCAGGCACTGTATTCCGGACACTAACCCTGGATTAATCCGGCTGATCCCACACTCTCAGGCACTGTGTTCCAGACTCTAACTCCTGGATTAATCAAGCCTATCCCAAATTCTCAGGAACTGTGTTCCAGACCCTTAACCCTGGATTGACTCGGTCTCCCGAACACTCTCAGACACTGTGTTACAGATCCTAACCCCCGGGTTATTCCCACCTCTCCCACACTCTCAGGTACTGTGTTCCAGACCCTAACCTCTGGATTAATCCGGTCTATCCGACTCTCTCTGACACTGTGTTCCAGCCACTAATCCCTGTATTAAACCAACCACCTCCATACACTCAGACACTGTATTCCCGACAATAAACCCTGGATTGACCCGGCCTATCGTACACTCTCAGACACTGTGTTCCAGAACCGTACCACTGGATTAATCCGGCCCATCCCATACTCTCAGACACTGTGTTCCAGACCATAACATCTGGATTAATCCGGCCGAACCCACATTCTCAGACGCTGTGTTCCCGACCCTAACCCCTGGATAAATCTGGCCTCCCGCACACTCTCAGGCACTGTGTTCCAGAGCCTAACCCCTGGATTGATCCAGCCTATCCCGTACTCTCAGGCACTGTATTCCAGACTCTAACCCCTGGATTATTCACACCTATCCCACACTCTCAGGCACTGTGTTCCAGACTCTAACCCCTGGATTATTTACACCTATCTCACAGTCTCTGGCACTGTGTTCCAGACCGTAACCCCTGGATTAATCCGGCCTATCCCACTCACTTAGGCACTGTGTTCCAGGCCATAACCCCTGGATTAATCTGGCCTATCCCTGACTCTAAGGCACTCTCTTTCAGACCCTAAACCCTGCATTAATCTGGCCCATCCCACACTCTCAGAAACTGTATTCCAGACCAAAACCGCTGGATTAATCCGCCCTATCCCGCACTCTCAGGCACTGCGTTCCAGACCCTAACCCCTGGATTAATCCGCCCTATCCCGCACTCTCAGGCACTGCGTTCCAGACCCTAACCCCTGGATTAATCCGGCCTCCCCACACTCTCAGGCACTGTGTTCCAGGCATAATCCCTGGATGAATCCGGCCTATCCCACATTCTTAGGCACTGTTTTCCAGACACTAACCCCTGGATTAATCCGGCCTATCCCAATCTCTAAGGCATTGTGTTCCAGACTCTAACTCCTGGATTATTCCGGCCTATCCCACACTCTCAGGCACTGTGTTCCAGACACTAACCCCTGGATTGACCGGGCCTACCCCATGCTCTCAGGCACTGTGTTCCAGACCCTAACCCCTGGATTAATCCGGCCTATACCACAGTCTCAGACACAGTGTTCCAGAAACGAACCACTGGATTAACCCAGCCAAACCTACACCCTCAGACATTGTTTCACAGACCGTAAACCCTGGATTAATTCAGCCTATCCCACAGTCTCAGACACTGTGTTCCAGACACTAATCCCTGTATTAAACCGACCATCACCATTCTCTCAAACACTGTATTCCCGACAATAAACCCTGGATTGACCCGGCCTATCATACACTCTCAGACACTGTGTTCCAGACCCTAACCCCTGGATTAATCTGGCCTAACCCACACTCTCAGACACTGTGTTCCAGAGCCTAACCCCTGGATTAGTCTGGCCTAACCCACACTCACAGACACGGTGTTCCAGAACCTAACCCCTGGTTTAATCCAGCCTAACCCACATTCTCAGACACTGTGTTCCAGACATTAACCCCTGTATTAATCCGGCCTCCCTTCACTCTCAGACACTGTGTTCCAGGCACTAACCCCTGGATTAATCCGGCCTATCCCACTCTCTCAGGCACTGTGTTCGAGAGCCTATCCCTTGGATTAATCCGGCCTATCCCACACTCTCAGGCACTGTTTTCCAGACCCTAACCCCTGAATTAATCTGGCCTATCCCACTCTCACTGACACTGTGTTCCAGACACTAACCCCTGTATTAAACCGACCACCACCATACACTCAGACACTGTATTCCCGACAATAAACCCTGGATAGACCCAGCCTACTGTACACTGTCAGACACTGTGTTCCAGATCCTAACACCTGGATTAATCCGGCCGAACCCACATTCTCAGACGCTGTGTTCCAGACCCAAACACCTGGATTAATCCGGCCAATCCCACACTGTCAGGCACTGTGTTCCAGACCCTAAACCTTCGATTAATCCAGCCAAACCCACACCCTCAGGCACTGTGTTCCAGACATAATCCCTGGATGAATCCGGCCGCTCCCAATCTCTCAGGCACTGTGTTCCAGAGCCTAACCCCTGGATTAATCCGGCCGAACCCACATTCTCAGAAAGTGTGTTCCAGACCCTAACCCCTGGATTAATCCGGCCTATCCCACTCTCTCAGGCACTGTGTTCCAGGCCATAACCCCTGGATTAATCTGGCCTATCCATGACTCTGAGGCACTCACTTTCAGACCCTAAACCCTGTATTAATCTGGCCTATTCCATACTCTCAGACACTGTGTTCCAGACACTAACCCCTGGATTAACCGTGCCTACCCCACACTCTCAGGCACTGTATTCCAGACCCTAACACCTGGATGAATCCGGCCAATCCCATACTGTCAGGCACTGTGTTCCAGACCCTGAGCCTTCGATTAATCCAGCCAAACCCACACCCTCAGACATTGTGTTCCAGACACTAACCTCTGGATTAATCCGTCCTATGGCACACTCTCAGGCACTTTGTTCCACACCCTAACCCCTGGATTAATCCAGCCTCCCCCACACTCTCAGGCAGTGTGTTCCAGACCCTAATCCCTGTATTAATCCGGCCTATCCCACACTCTCAGGCACTGTGTTCCAGACCCTAACCCCTGGATTAATCCGGCCTCCCCCACACTCTCAGGCACTGTGTTCCAGACCCTAACCCCTGGATTACTCCGGCCTAACCCACACTTCCAGACACTGTGTTCCAGACCCTAACCCCTGGATTAATCCGGCCTAACCTACATTCTCAGACACTGTGTTCCAGACCCTAACCCCCTGATTAATCCGGCCTCCCCTCACTCTCAGACACTGTGTTCCAGACACTAACCCCAGCATTAAACCGACCACCACCATACTCTCTGGCACTGTGTTCCAGACAGAATCCCTGTATGAATTTGCCCTATCCCACACTCTCAGGCACTGTGTTCCAGGCCCTAACCCCTGGATTAATCCGGCCTATCCCAATCTCTCAGGCACTGTGTTCCACAGCCTTACCCCTGGATGAATCCGGCCTAACCCACATTCTCATACACTGTGTTCCAGACCCTAACCCCTGCATTAATCCGGCCTCCCCTCAATCTCAGACACTGTGTTCCAGACGCTAACCCCAGCAGAACTTCGACCACCGCCATACTCTCAGGCACTGTGTTCCAGACATAATCCCTGGATGAATCTGCCCTATTTCACACTCTCAGGCACTGTTTTCCAGATCCTAACACCTGAATTAATTCGGCCTCCCGCACACTCTCAGGCACTGTGTTCCAGATCCTAACCCCTGGATAATTCCGGCCTATCCCACTCTCTCAGGCACTGTATTCCGGACACTAACCCTGGAGTAATTTGGCCGATCCCACACTCTCAGGCACTGTGTTCCAGACCCTAACCCCTGGATTAATCTGGCCTATCCCAAATTCTCAGGAACTGTGTTCCAGACCCTTAACCCTGGATTGACACGGTCTCCCGAAGACTCTTACACACTGTGTTACAGATCCTAACCCCCGGATTATTCCCACCTCGCCCACACTCTCAGGTACTGTGTTCCAGACCCTAACCTCTGGACTAATCTGGTCAATCCCACACTCTCAGGCACTGTATTCCAGACCCTAAGCCTTCTATTAATCCAGCCAAACCCACACCCTCAGACACTGTTTTACACACCGTAAACCCTGGATTAATCCGGACTACCACACACTCTCAGGCACTGTGTTCCAGACACTAACCCGTGGATTAATCTGGCCTAACCCACACTCTCAGGCACTGTGTTCCAGAGCCTAACCCCTGGATTAATCCGGCCTACCCACACTCTCAGACACTGTGTTCCAGACCCTAACTCCTGTATGAATCCGGCCTCCCCACACTCTCAGATACTGTGTTCCAGACACTAACCCCAGCATTATACCAACCACCACCAAACACTCAGGCACTGTGTTCCAGACATAATCCCTGGATGACTCTGGCCTAACCCACACTCTCAGGCGCTGTTTTCCAGACCCTAATCCCTGGATTAATCCAGCCTATCCCAATCTCTCAGGCACTGTGTTCCAGACCCTAACACCTCAATTAATTTGGACTCCCGCACACTCTCAGACACTGTGTTCCAGAGCCTAACCCCTGGATTAATCCTACCTATCCCACGCTCTCAGGCAATGTGTTCCAGACACGAACCCCAGGATTGACCCGGCCTATCCCACACTCTCAGACACTGTGTTCGAGACCCTAACCCTTCGATTATTCTGACATATCCCAAGCACTCAGGCACTGTGTTCCAGACCCTAACCCCTGGATTAATCCAGGCTCCCCCACACTCTCAGGCACTGTGTTCCAGAGCCTAACACCTGGACAAATCCGGCCGAACCCACATTCTCAGACACTGTGTTCCCGACCCCAACCCCTGGATAATTCCGGCCTCCCGCACACTCTCAGGCACTGTGTTTCAGAGCCTAACCCCTAGATTGATCCGGCCTATCCCGTACTGTCAGGCACTGTATTCCAGACATTAACACCTGGAATGACCTGTCCTACCCCACACTCTCAGGCATTCTGTTCCAGACCCTAACCCCTGGATTAATCCTTCCTGTCCCACTCTCTCAGACAATGTATTCCAGACCGTCAACCTTGGTTTGACCTGGCCTATCACACACTCTCAGGCACTGTATTCCAGACCCTGACCCCTGGATTATTCACACCTATCCCACACTCTCAGGCACTGTATTCCAGACCCTAACCCCTGCATTATTTACACCTATTCCACACTCTCAGGCACTGTGTTCCAGACCCTAACCCCTGGATTAATCCGGCCTATCCCACGCTCTCAGGCACTGTGTTCCAGGCCATAAACCCTGGATTAATCTGGCCTATCCCTGACTCTCAGCCACTCTTTTTCAGACCCCTGGATTAATCCGGCCTATCCCACGCTCTCAGGCACTGTGTTCCAGACCCTAACCCCTGGATTAATCCGGCCTATCCCACTCACTTAGGCACTGTGTTCCAGGCCATAACCCCTGGATTAATCTGGCCTATCCCTGACTCTCAGCCACTCTTTTTCAGACCCCTGGATTAATCTGGCCCATCCCATACTCTCAGAAACTGTATTCCAGACCAAAACCGCTGGATTAATCCGCCCTATCCCGCACTCTCAGGCACTGTGTTCCTGACCCTAACCACTGGATTAATCCGGCCTATCCCAATCTCTAAAGCACTGTGTTCCAGACTCTAACCCCTGGATTATTCCGGCCTGTCCAACACTATCAGGCACTGTGTTCCAGACACTAACCCCTGGATTGACCGGGCCTACCCCACACTCTCAGGCACTGTATTCCAGACCATAACCTCAGGATTAATCCGGCCTATTCCAAACTCTCAGGCACTGTGTTCCAGACCCTAACCCCTGGATTAATCCGGCCTATCCCACGCTCTCAGGCACTGTGTTCCAGACCCTAACCCCTGGATTAATCCGGCCTATCCCACTCTCTCAGGCACTGTGTTCCAGACCTTCAACCCTGGTTTGACCTGGCCTATCCCACACTCTCAGGCACTGTATTCCAGACCATAACCTCAGGATTAATCCGGCCTATTCCAAACTCTCAGGCACTGTGTTCCAGACCCTAACCCCTGGATTGATCCGGCCTATCCCAAACCCTCAGGCACCGTATTCCAGACACTAACGCCTGGATTGACCTGGCCTACCCCACACTCTCAGACATTCTGTTCCAGACCCTAACCCCTGGATTAATCCAGCCTGTCCCACTCTCTCAGACAAAGTATTCCAGACCTTCAGCCCTGGTTTTACCTGGCCTATCCCACACACTCAGGCACTGTATTCCAGACCATAACCTCAGCATTAATCCGGCCTATTCCAAACTCTCAGGCACTGTGTTCCAGACCCTAACCCCTGGATTAATCCGGCCTATCCCACTCTCTCAGGCACTGTGTTCCAGACCTTAACCACTGGATTAATCCGGCCTATCGCACTCTTTTAGGCACTGTGTTCCAGGCTATAACCCCTGGATTAATCTGACCTATCCCTGACTCCGAGGCGCTCTCTTTCAGACCCTAAACCCTGCATTAATCTGGCCCATCCCATACTCTCAGAAACTGTATTTCAGACCAAAACCCCTGGATTAATCAGCCCTATCCTGCACTCTCAGGCACTGCGTTCCAGACCCTAACCCCTGCATTAATCCGGCCTATCCCACTCTCACAGGCACTGTGTTCCAGACCCTAACCCCTGGATTAATCTGGCCTATCCCACACTCTCAGGCACTGTGTTCCAGTCCTAACCCCTGGATTAATCCGGCCTCCCCACACTTTCAGGCACTGTGTTCCAGACATAATCCCTGGATGAATCCGGTCTATCAAACATTCTCAGGCACTGTTGTCCAGACACTAACCCCTGGATTAGTCCGGCCTATCCCAATCTCGAAGGCACTCTGTTCCAAACCCTAACACCTGAATTAATTCGGCCGCCCGCACACTCTCAGATACTATGTTCCAGACCCTAACCCCTGGATTATTCCGGCCTATACCACAATATCAGACACTGTGTTCCAGACACTAACCCCTGTATTAAACCGACCACCACCATACTCTCAGACACTGTATTCCCGACAATAAACCCTCGATTGACCCGGCCTATCGTACACTGTCAGACACTGTGTTTCAGTACCGAGCCACTGGATTAATCCGGCCTATCCCATTTTCTCAGACACTGTGTTCCAGACCCTAATACGTGGATTAATCTGGCCGAAACCACATTCTCAGATGCTGTGTTCCAGACCCTAACTCCTGGATAAATCCAGCCTCCCGCACACTCTCAGGCAGTGTGTTCCAGAGCCTAACCCCTGGATTGATCTGGCCTATCCCATACTATCTGGCACTGTATACCAGACACTAACACCTGGATTGACATGGCCTACCCCACACTCTCAGGCACTGTGTTCCAGACATAATCGCTGGATGAATCCGGCCTATCCAACATTCTCAGACACTGTGTTCCAGACCCTAACCCCTGGATTAATCCGGCCTATCCCAAGCACTCAGGCACTGTGTTCCAGACCCTAACCCCTGGATTAATCTGGCCTCCCCACACTCTCAGGCACTGTGTTCCAGACACTAACCCCTGGATTGACCCGGCCAATCCCACACTCTCAGACACTGTGTTCCAGACACTAACCCCTGTATTAAACGGGCCTTCCCCCCCACTCTCAGGCACTGTGTTCCAGACCCTAACCCCTGGATTAATTCAGCCTCCCCCACAGTCTCAGCCACTGTGTTGCAGACCCTAAACCCTGGATTAATTCAGCCTATCCCACACACTGTGACACTGTGTTCCAGACACTAACCCCTGTATTAAACCGACCACCACCATTCTCTCAGACACTGTATTCCCGACAATAAAACCTGGAATTACCCGGCCTATCGTACACTCTCAGACACTGTGTTCCAGACCCTAACCCCTGGATTAATCTGGACTATACCACACTCTCAGGCACTGTATTCCAGACCCTAACCCCTGGATTATTCACACCTATCCCACACTCTCAGTCACTGTGTTCCAGACCCTAACCTCTGGTTTAAACCGGTCTATCCCACACTCAAAGCACTGAATTCCATACCCTAAACCCTGGATTATTCCCACCTATCCCACACTCTCAGGCACTGTATTCCAGACCCTAACCTCTGGATTAATCCGGCCTCCCCCACACTCTCAGGCACTGTGTTCCAGACCGTAAATCCTGGATTTAACCAGCCTTCCCACACTCTCTGACACTGTGTTCCAGACACTAACCCCTGTATTAAACCGACCACCACCATGCTCTCTGACACTGTATTCCCGACAATAAAACCTAGATTGACCCGGCCTATCGTACACTCTTAGACACTGTGTTCCAGAGCCGAACCACTCGATTAATCCGGCCTATCCCATACTCTCAGACACTGTGTTCCAGACCCTAACACCTGTATTGACCTGGCCTTCCCCACACTCTCAGGCACTGTGTTCCAGACATTAACCCTGGATTAATCCGGCCTATCCCACACTCAAAGGCACTGAATTCCATACCCAAACTCCTGGATTATTCCCACCTATACCACACTCTCAGGCACTGTGTTCCAGAACGGAACCCCTGGATTAATCCGGCCTACCCCACACTCCTAGGCACTGTGTTCCAGATCCTAACCCCTGGATTAATCCAGCCTATCCCTGACTCTCAGGCACTGTGTTCCAGACCCTAACCCCTGGATTAATCCGGCCTATCTCACAAACTCAGACACTGTTTTCCAGACCCTAAACCCTCGATTAATCCGGCCAATCCCACACTCTCAGGCACTGTGTTCCAGACCCTAAGCCTTCGATTAATTCACCAAATCCACACCCTCAGACGCTGTGTTCCAGACACTAACCCCTGTGTTAAACCGACCACCACCATTCTCTCAAACACTGTATTCCCGACAATAAACCCTGGATTGATTCGGCCTATCATACACTCTCAGACACTGTGTTCCAGACACTAAACCCTGTGTTAAACCGACCACCACCATTCTCTCAAACACTGTATTCCAGACCCTAACCCCTGGATTAATCCGAAATATCCTGCATTCTCAGGCACTGCGTTCCAGACCCTAACCCCTGGATTGATCTGGCCTACCCGACACTCTCAGGCATTCTGTTCCAGAGCCTAACCCCTGTATTAATCCACCCTGTCCCACTCTCTCAGACAATGTATTCCAGACCGTCCAACCTGGATTGACCTGGCCCAACCCACACTCTCATGGCACTGTATTCCAGACCCTAACCCCTGGATAATTCACACCGACCCACACTCTCAGGCACTGTGTTCCAGACCCTAACCCCCGGGTAATCCGGCCTATCCCACTCTCACAGGCACTGTGTTCCAGACCCTAACCCCTGGATTAATCTGGCCTATCCCACACTTTCAGGCACTGTGTTCCAGACATAATCCCTGGATGAATCCGGTCTATCAAACATTCTCAGGCACTGTTGTCCAGACACTAACCCCTGGATTAGTCCGGCCTATCCCAATCTCGAAGGCACTCTGTTCCAAACCCTAACACCTGAATTAATTCGGCCGCCCGCACACTCTCAGACACTATGTTCCAGACCCTAACCCCTGGATTATTCCGGCCTATACCACAATATCAGACACTGTGTTCCAGACACTAACCCCTGTATTAAACCGACCACCACCACACTCTCAGACACTGTATTCCCGACAATAAACCCTGGATTGACCCGGCCTATCGTACACTCTCAGACACTGTGTTCCAGACCCGAACCACTGGATTAATCCTCCGTATCCCACAGTCTCAGACACTGTGTTCCAGTCCCTAACCCCTCGATTGATCTGGCCTATCCCATACTATCAGGCACTGTATACCAGACACTAACGCCTGGATTGACCTGGCCTACCCCACACTCTCAGGCATTCTGTTCCAGACCCTAACCCCTGGATTATTCCAGCCTGTGCCACTCTCTCAGACAATGTATTCCAGACCCCCAACCCTGGTTTGATCTGGCCTATCCCACACTCTCAGGCGCTGTATTCCAGACCCTAACCCCTGGATTATTCACACCTATCCCACACTCTCAGGCACAGTGTTCCAGACCCGAACCTCTGGATGTATTGGGCCTATTCCACACCCTCAGACACTGTGTTCCAGACCCTAACCTCTGGATTTATCCGCCGTATCCCACACTCTCAGGCACTGTGTTCCAGACACTAATCCCCGGATTAATCCGGCCTATCCCACTCTCTCAGGGATTGTGTTCCAGACCCTAACCCCTGGATTAATCCGGCCTATCCCACACTCTCAGACACTGTATTTCCAACAATAAACCCTCTATTGACCCGGCCTATCGAACACTCTCAGACACTATGTTCCAGAACCGAGCCACTGGATGTATCAGGCCTATCCCACACTCTCAGGCACAGTGTTCCAGACCCTAACCTCTGGATTAATCCGCCGTATCCCACACTCTCAGGCACTGTGTTCCAGACCCTAATCCCTGGATTATTCCGGCCTATCACAGTCTCTCAGGCACTGTGTTCCAGGCCATAACCCCTGGATTAATCTGGCCTATCCCTGACTCTCAGGCACTCTCTTTCAGACCCTAATCCCTGCATTAATCTGGCCCATCCCACACTCTCAGAAATTGTATTCCAGACCAAAACCCCTGGATTAATCCGCCCTATCCCGCACTCTCAGGCACAGCGTTCCAGACACTAACCCCTGGATTGACACGGCCTATTCCACACTCTCAGACACTGTGTTCCAAACACTAACCCCTGGATTAATCCGGCCAATCCATCACTCTCAGACTCTGTATTCTACACCCTAACCTCAGATTAATCTGGCCTATCCCACTCTCTCACTCACTGTGTTCCAGACACTAACCCCTGGATTAATCCGACCAATCCATCACTCTCAGACTCTGTATTCTACACCTTAACCTCAGATTAATCCAGCCTATCCCACTCTCTCAGGCACGGTGCTCCAGACCCTAACCTCTATATTACAGCGTCCTACATTGCACTCTCAGGCACTATGATCCAGACCATAACCACTGGATTAACGCGGCCTTACCCACACTCATGGGTACTGCGTTCCAGACCCTAACCCCTGGATTGACCCGGCCTATCTCACACTCTCAGGCACTGTGTTCCACACCCTTTCCACTGGAATGACCCGACCTCCCCAAACTCTCAGGCACTGTATTCCAGACCCTAGTGCCTGGATTAATCCGGCCTATCCCACACTCAAAGGCACCGAATTCCATACCCTAACCCCTGGATTATTTCCACATATCCCACACACTCAGGCACTGTCTTCGCGACCCTTACCTCTGGATTAATCCAGCCTCCCACACACTCTCAGATACTGTGTTCCAGACCCTAACCGCTGGATAAATCCGGCCTATCCCACACTCTCAGGCACTGTGTTCCAGAGCCGAACCCCTGGATTAATCCGACCTATCCCACACTCTCAGGCACTGTTTTCTAGACACTAACCGCTGGATTAATCCGGCCGATCCCACTCTCTCTGACACTGTGTTCCAGACACTAACCCCTGTATTAAACCGACCACCACCATACTCTCAGACACTGTATTACCAACAATAAACCCTGGATTGACCCGGCCTATCGTACACTCTCAGACACTGTGTAGCAGAACCGAACCACTCGATTAATCTGGCCTATCCCATACTCTCAGACACTGTCTTCCAGACACTAACCCCTGGATTGACCTGGCCTACCCCACACTCTCAGGCATTCTGTTCCAAACCCTAACCCTGGATTAATCCAGCCTGTCCCACTTTCTCAGACAATGTATTCCAGACTGTCAAACCTGGATTGACCTGGCCCAACCCACACTCTCATGGCACTGTATTCCAGACCCTAACCCCTGGATAATTCACACCTATCCCACACTCTCAGGCACTGCCTTCCAGAACCTAACCCCCGGATTAATCCGGCCTATCCTACGCTCTCAGGCGCTGTATTGCAGACCCTAACCCCTGGATTAATCCGGCCTATCCCACACTCAAAGGCACCGAATTCCATACCCTAACCCCTGGATTATTCCCACCTATACCACACTCTCAGGCACGCTGTTCCAGACCTTAACCCCTGGATTAATCCGGCCTATTCCACACTCTCAGATACTGTGTTCCAGACCCTAACCCCTGGATAAATCCGGCCTATTCCACACTCTCAGATACTGTGTTCCAGACCCTAACCCCTGGATAAATCCGGCCTATCCCACACTCTCAGGCACTGTGTTCCAGAGCCTATCCTCGGGATTAATCCAGCCTATCCCACACTCTCAGGCACTGTGTTCCAGACCCTAACCCCTGGATTGATTCAGCCTTCCCCACAATCACGTACACTGTGTTCCAGACACTAACCCCTGTATTAAACCGACCATCACCATACTCTCAGACACTATATCCCCGACAATAAACCCTGGATTGACCCGGCCTATCCCATACTCTCAGACACTGTGTTCCAGACCCTAACCCCTGGATTAATCTGGCCTTTCCCACACTCAAAGGCACTGAATTCCATACCCTAACCCATGGATTATTCCCACCTATACCACACTCTCAGGCACGCTGTTCCAGAGCCTAACCCCTGGATTATTCCGGCCTATCCCACACTCTCAGGCACTGTGTTCCAGAGCCTAACCCCTGGATTAATCTGGCCTATCCCTGACTCTCAGGCACTCTCTTTCAGAGCCTAAACCTTGCATTAATCTGGCCCATCCCACACTCTCAGAAACTGTATTCCAAACCAAAACCTTTGGATTAATCTGCCCTATCCCACACTCTCAGACACTGTGTTCCAGACCTTAACCCCTGGATTAATCTGGCGCATCCCAAGCATTAAGGCACTGTGTTCCAGACCCTAACCCCTGGATTAATCCGGCCTCCCCACACTCTCAGGCACTGTTTTCCAGACACTAACCCCTGGATTAATCCGGCCTATACCACACTCTCAGACACAGGGTTCCAGAAACGAACCACTGGATTAATCCAGCCTACCCCACACACTCAGGCACTGTGTTACAGACCCTAAACCCTGGATTAATTCAGCCTATGCCACACTCTGTGAGACTGTGTTCCAGACACTAACCCCTGTATTAAACCGACCACCACCATTCTCTCAGACACTGTATTCCCGACAATAAACCCTGGATTGATTCGGCCTATCATACACTCTCAGACACTGTGTTCCAGACACTAACCCCTGTGTTAATTCAGCCTATCCCACTCTCTCAGACACTGTGTTCCCGACACTAACCGCTGTATTAAACCGACCACCACCATTCTCTCAGACACTGTATTCCCGACAATAAACCCTGGATTGACCCGGCCTATCGTACACTCTCAGACACTGTGTTCCAGACCCTCACCCCTGCATTAATCCGGCCTATCCCAAACACTAAGGCACTGTGTTCCTGACCCTAACCCCTGGATTAATCCGGCCTATCGCACACTCTGTGACACTGTGTTCCAGACATAATCCCTGGATGAATCCAGCCTATTCCACATTCTCAGGCACTATTTTCCAGAAACGAAACACTGGATTAATCCAGCCTATACCACACTCTCAGAAACTGTGTTCCAGACCTTAACACCTGGATTGACCAGGCCTTCCCCATACTCTCAGGCACTTTGTTCCAGACCCTAACCCCTGGATTAATTTAGCCTCCCCCACACTCTCAGACACTGTGTTCCAGTCACTAACACCTGGATTGACCTGGCCTACCCCACACTCTCAGGCACTGTGTTACAGGCCCTAAACCCTGGATTAATTAAGCCTATCCCACACTCCTTGAAACTCTGTTCCAGACACTAACCCCTATATTAAACTGACCACCACCATTCTCTCAGACACTGTATTCCCGACAATAAACCCTGGATTGACCCGGCCTATCGCACACTCTCAGACACTGTGTTCCAGATCCTAACCCCTGGATTAATCCGGCCTATTCCATGCTCTCAGGCACTGTGTTCCAGACACTAACACCTGGATTGACCTGGCCTCCCCCACACTCTCAGGCACTCTGTTCCAGACCCTAACCCCTGGATTAATTTAGCCTCCCCCACACTCTCAGATACTGTGTTCCAGACACTAACACCTGGATTGACCTGGCCTCCCCCACACTCTCAGGCACTCTGTTCCAGACCCTAACCCCTGGATTAATTTAGCCTCCCCCACACTCTCAGATACTGTGTTCCAGACACTAACCCCTGTATTAAACCGACCACCACCATACACTCAGACACTGTATTCCCGACCATAAACCCTGGATTGACCCGGCCTATCGTACACTTTCAGACACTATGTTCCAGGACCGAACTACTAGATTAATCCGGCCTATCCCATACTCTCAGTCACTGTATTCCAGACCCTAACACCTGGATAAATCCGGCCTATCCCACACTCAAAGGCACTGAATTCCATACCCTAACGCCTGGATTATTCCCACCTATACCACACTCTCAGACACTGTGTTCCAGACTCTAACCCCTGGATTAATCCGGCCAATCCCACACTCTCAGGCACTGTGTTTCATACCCTAACCCCTGGATTAATCCGGCCTATCCCACACTCACTGACACTGTGTTCCAGACACTAACCCCTATATTAAACCGACCACCACCATTCTCTCAAACATTGTATTCCCGGCAATAAACCCTGGATTGACCCGGCCTATCGTACACTCTCAGACACTATGTTCCAGAACCGAACCACTGGATTAATCCGGCCTATCCCACACTCTCAGACACTGTGTTCCAGACCCTAACACCTGGATTGACCAGGCCTTCCCCATACTCACAGGCACTGTGTTCCAGACCCTAACTCCTGGATTAATCCAGCCTATCCCACACTCAAAGGCACTGAATTCCATACCCTAACCCCTGGATTATTCCCACCTATACCACACTCTCAGGCACTCTGTTCCAGTCCTTGATCCCTGGATTAATCCGGCCTATTCCACACTTTCAGGCACTGTGTTCCAGAACGTAACCCCTGGATTAAACCAGCCATACCCACACGCTCAGACATTGTTTTACAGACCCTAAACTCTGGATTAATCCAGCCTATCCCACACTCTCAGGCACTGTGTTCCACACCCTATCCCCTGGATTAATCCGGCCTATCTCACAAACTCAGACACTGTTTTCCAGACCCTAAACCCCTGGATTAATCCGGCCAATCCCACACTCTCAGGCACTGTGTTCCAGACCCTAAACCTTTGATTAGTCCAGCCATACCCACAGTCTCAGGCACTGTGTTCCAGAACATAACCCCTGGATTAATCCAGCCATACCCACAGTCTCAGGCACTGTGTTCCAGGCCATAACCCCTGGATTAATCCGCCCTATCCCGCACTCTCCGGCACTGCGTTCCAGAGCCTAACCCCAGATTAATCCAGGGTAAAAACAATGACTGCAGATGCTGGAATCCAGATTTTGGATCAGTGGTGCTGGAAGAGCACAGCAATTCAGGCAGCATCCAACGAGCAGCAAAATCGACGTTTCGGGCAAAAGCCCTTCATCAGGAATAAAGGCAGAGAGCCTGAAGCATGCGGAGATAAGCTAGAGGAGGGTGGGGGTGGGGAGAAAGTAGCATAGGTGAGTGGGGGAGGAGATGAAGGTGATAGGTCAGGGAGGAGAGGGTGGAGTGGATAGGTGGAAAAGGAGCTAGGCAGGTCGGACAAGTCCGGACAGGTCAAGGGGACAGTGTTGAGCTGGAAGTTTGGAACTAGGGTGAGGTGGGGGAAGGGGAAATGAGGAAGCTGTTGAAGTCCACATTGATGCCCTGGGTTGAAGTGTTCCGAGGTGGAAGATGAGGCGTTCTTCCTCCAGGCGTCTGGTGGTGAGGAAGCGGCGGTGAAGGAGGCCCAGCACCTCCATGTCCTCGGCAGAGTGGGAGGGGGAGTTGAAATGTTCGGCCACGGGGCGGTTTGGTTGATTGGTGCGGATGTCCCAGAGATGTTCCCTAAAGCGCTCTGCTAGGAGGCGCCCAGTCTCCCCAATGTAGAGGAGACCGCATCGGAGCAACGGATACAATAAATGATATTAGTGGATGTGCAAGTAAAACTTTGATGGATGTGGAAGGCTCCTTTAGGGCCTTGGATAGAGGTGAGGGAGGAGGTGTGGGCACAGGTTTTACAGTTCATGCGGTGGCAGGGGAAAGTGGGAGGGTGGGTTGTAGGGGGGCGTGGACCTGACCAGGTAGTCACGGAGGGAACGGTCTTTGCGGAAGGCGGAAAGGGGTGGGGATGGAAATATATCCCTGGTGGTGGGGTCTTTTTGGAGGTGGCGGAAATGTCGGCGGTTGATTTGGTTTATGCGAAGGTTGGTAGGGTGGAAGGTGAGCACCAGGGGTGTTCTGTCCTTGTTACGGTTGGAGGGGTGGGGTCTGAGGGCGGAGGTGCGGGATGTGGACGAGATGCGTTGGAGGGCATCTTTAACCACGTGGGAAGGGAAATTGCGGTCTCTAAAGAAGGAGGCCATCTGGTGTGTTTTGTGGTGGAACTGGTCCTCCTGGGAGCAGATACGGCGGAGGCGGAGGAATTGGGAATACGGGATGGCATTTTTGCAAGAAGTAGGGTGGGGAGAGGTGTAATCCAGGTAGCTGTGGGAGTCGGTGGGTTTGTAAAAAATGTCAGTGTCAAGTTGGTCGTCACTAATGGAGATGGAGAGGTCCAGGAAGGGGAGGGAGGTATCAGAAATGGTCCAGGTAAATTTAAGGTCAGGGTGGAATGTGTTGGTGAAGTTGATGAATTGTTCAACCTCCTCACGGGAGCACGAGGTGGCGCCAATGCAGGCAACAATGTAGCGGAGGAAGAGGTGGGGAGTGGTGCTGATGTAATTACGGAAGATCAACTGCTCTACGTAGCCAACAAAGAGACAGGCATAGCTGGGGCCCATACGTGTGCCCATGGCTACCCCTTTGGTCTGGAGGAAGTGGCAGGACTCAAAGGAGAAATTAAGCGTGAGGACCAGTTCGGCCAAATAAATGATAGTGTCGGTGGAAGGGTACTGTTGGGGACGTCTGGAGAGGAAAAAACAGAGGCCCGGGTCATGGCGGATGGAGGTGTAGAGGGATTGGATATCCATGGTGAAGATGAGGTGTTGGGGGCCGGGGAAACAGCAGTCTTGGAGGAGGTGGAGGGCTTGGGTGGTGTCTCGAGTGTAGGTGAGGGGTTCCTGGACCAGGGGAATAGGACAGTGTCGAGGTAGGTAGAGATGAGTTCAGTGGGTCAGGAGCATGCTGAGACAATGGGTCAGCCAGGGTGGTCAGGCTTGTGGATCTTGGGAAGGAGGTAGAACCGGGCAGTGCGGGGTTCCCGGATTATGAGGTTGGAAGCTGTGGGTGGGAGATCTCCTGAGGTGATGAGGTTCTGTATGGTCTGGGAGATGATGGTTTGGTGATGGGGGGTTGGGGTCATGGTCGAGGGGGCAGTAGGAAGAGGTGTCCTCGAGTTGGCGTTTGGCTTCAGCATTGTAGAGGTCAGTGCGCCAGACTGTCGGTTTATATATATATATATATTATATATAACCTGGAAATTTAGAGTCTCCTCAGTTTGGGCACTGACTCTGTGCTGGCTGGTTAAATACAGAAACATAACCAGGAGATTTAGTGTCTCCTCAGTTAAGGGCATTAACTCTGTGCTATCTGTTTAAATAAATAGATATATCCAGGAGATTTAGTGTCTCCTCAGTGACTCTGGGCTGGCTAGTTAAATAAATGGATATATCCATTTGAGGGCGGCACGGTGGCACAGTGATTCTGTGCTGGCTGGTTCAATACAGAAATATAACCCCAGGAGATTTAGAGTCACCTCAGTTTAGGGCACTGATCCTGGGCTAGCTGGTTAAATAAATAGATATATCCTGGAGATTTAGTGTCTCCACATTTTAGAGCACTGACTCTGTGCCTGCTGTTTTAATATATATAAAACCAGGATATTTAGGGTTTCCCCAGTTTTGGGCACTGACTCTCAACTCTACATTTTAATAATTATATATAACAAGGAAATTTAGAGTCTCCTCAGTTTAGGGCACTGATTCTGTTGGCTGGTTAAATATATATGACCTGGAGATTCAGAGCCTCGTCATTGAAGGGGACTGAGTTTCTGCTGGCTGGTGGAATAAATATATATATAACCAGCTGATTCGGATTGCCCTCAGTTTAGGGCATTGACTCTGTGCTGGGTGGTTAAATAAACATATATACCCAGAACATTTAGGGTCTCCTCATGTTTAGGTGACTGACTCTGTGCTGGCTGATTAAATGAATATATGTAACCAGGAGATGGAGAGTCTGCTCATTATAGGGCACGATCTCTGTGCTGGCTGGTTAAATACATGTTTACAACCAGGGGATTTAGTGTCTCCTCAGTTTAGTGCACTGACTCTATGTTGTTCGTTTAAATATATATAACGAGGATATTTAAAGTCTCCTCAGTCTAGGGACTGACTCTGTGCTGGATGGTTTCATAAATATATGTAAAACCAGGAGATTTAGAGTCTGTTCTGTTTAGAGCACTGACTCGGTGTTGGCTGGGTAAATATATAGAACCAGGAGAATTACAGTCTCCTCAGTTTAGGGCACTGACTTTCTGCTGGCTGGTTAAATAAATATGTATAACCAGACGATTTTGGGTCTCCTCAGTTTGGGGAACTGGCTCTGTGCTTGCTGGTTAAATAAATAAATATAAGCAGCACATTTAGACTCTGCTCATTATCGGACATTGACCCTGTGCTGGCGGGTTAAATACAGAAATATAACCAGGAGATTTAGAGTCTGCTCATTCTGGGGCACTGACTCTGTGCTGTGTATTTAAATCCCCTGGTTATGTATATTTAAATACACAGCACAGAGTCAGTGCCCCAGAATGAGCAGACTCTAAATCCCCTGGTTATGTATATTTAAATACACAGCACAGAGTCAGTGCCCCAGAATGAGCAGACTCTAAATCCCCTGGTTATGTATATTTAAATACACAGCACAGAGTCAGTGCCCCAGAATGAGCAGACTCTAAATCCCCTGGTTATGTATATTTAAATACACAGCACAGAGTCAGTGCCCCAGAATGAGCAGACTCTAAATCCCCTGGTTATGTATATTTAAATACACAGCACAGAGTCAGTGCCCCAGAATGAGCAGACTCTAAATCCCCTGGTTATGTATATTTAAATACACAGCACAGAGTCAGTGCCCCAGAATGAGCAGACTCGAAATCCCCTGGTTATGTATATTTAAATACACAGCACAGAGTCAGTGCCCCAGAATGAGCAGACTCTAAATCTCCTGGTTATGTATATTTAAATACACAGCACAGAGTCAGTGCCCCAGAATGAGCAGACTCTAAATCCCCTGGTTATGTATATTTAAATACACAGCACAGAGTCAGTGCCCCAGAATGAGCAGACACTAAATCCCCTGGTTATGTATATTTAAATACACAGCACAGAGTCAGTGCCCCAGAATGAGCAGACTCTAAATCTCCTGGTTATGTATATTTAAATACATAGCACAGAGTCAGTGCCCCAGAATGAGCAGACACTAAATCCCCTGGTTATGTATATTTAAATACACAGCACAGAGTCAGTGCCCCAGAATGAGCAGACTCTAAATCTCCTGGTTATGTATATTTAAATACACAGCACAGAGTCAGTGCCCCAGAATGAGCAGACTCTAAATCCCCTGGTTACATATATTTAAATACACAGCACAGAGTCAGTGCCCTAAATTGTGGAGAATTTAAATCTCCTGGATATGCATGTTTATTTAACCATCCAGCACAGAGTCTGTGCCATAGACTCAGGAGATTCTGAATCTCGTATTTATATTTTTATAAACAGACAGAACAGAGTCAGTGCCCTTGACTGAGGAGACTCTAAAAGTCCTGGTTACATACATTTATTTAACCAGGGTGTGGATTTGCTCGCTGAGCTGTAGGTTTGATATCCAGGCGTTTCATTACCTGGCTGGTTAACATCATCTGTGGCGACCTTCAAGTGAAGTGAAGCTGTTGTCTCCTGCTTTCTATTTATATGTTTGTCCTGGATGGGTTCCTGGGGTTTGTGGTGATGTCATTTCCTGTACATTTTCTGAGGGGTTGATAGAAGTATCTAGATCTACGTGGAAAAAGTGAGGATTGCACATGCTGGAGATCAGAGCTTAAAAATGTGTTGCTGGAAAAGCACAGCAGGTCAGGCAGCATCAAAGGAGCAGGAGAATCGACGTTTCGGTCATAAGCCCCTCTTCAGGAATGAGGAGGGTGTGCTAAGCAGGCAAGATAAAAGGTAGGGAGGAGGGACTAGGGGGAGCGGCGCTGGGAATACGATAGGCGTAAGGAGGTTAAGGTGAGGGTGATAGGCCGGAGAGGGGGTGGGGCAGAGAGGTCAGGAAGAAGATTGCAGGTCAAGAAGGCGGTGCTGAGTCTGAGGTTTGGGACTGAGAAAGCTGGAGAAATCTGCATTCATCCCTTGTGGTTGTAGGGTTCCTAGGCGGAAGATGAGGCGCTCTTCCTCCAGGCGTCATGTTGTCATGGTCTGGCGATGGAGGAGGCCAAGGACCTGCATGTCCTTGGCAGAGTGGGAGGGGGAGTTAAAGTGTTCAGCCACGGGGCGGTTGGGTTGGTTGGTGCGGGTGTCCCAGAGGTGTTCTCTGAAACGTTCTGCAAGTAGATGGCCTGTCTTCCAATGTAGAGGAGGCCACATTGGGTGCAGTAAGTGATGTGTGTGGAGGTGCAGGTGGATTTGTGACGGATATGGAAGGATCCCTTGGGACCTTGGAGGGAAGTGAGGGGGGAGGTTTGGGTGCAATTTTTGCATTTCTTGCGGTTGCAGGGGAAGGTGCCGGGAATGGAGGTTGGGTTGGTGGGGGGGGTGTGGATCTGACGAGGGAGTGGTCTTTCCGGAACGCTGATAGGGGTGGGGAGGGAAATATATCCTTGGTGGTGGGCTCTGTTTGGAGGTGGCGGAAATAGATCTATGTGGTTGTTTATGGCGTTGTGGTTGCAGTGCCAGGCCTCTAGGAATTCTCTGACATGTCTGCGCTTAGCCTGTCCCAGGATAGATGTGTTGTCCCAGTCGAAATGGTGTTTTTTTCATCCGTGTCTAGGGCTATGAGTGAGAGAAGGTCGTGTCTTTTTGTGGATAGCTGGTGTTCGTGTACCCTGGTGGCTAACTTTCTTCCTGTTTGTCCAACGTAGTGTTTGTGGCAGTCATTGCATGGAATTTTGTAGACGATGTTGGTTTTGTCCATGGGTTGTACTGGGTCTTTTAAGTTTTAGTTTTTGTTTGAGAGTGTTGGTGGGATTGTGTGCTACTAGGATTCCAAGGGGTCTTAGTAGTCTGGCTGTCATTTATTTAACCAGACACAATAGAGTCAGTGCCCTAAACTGAGGAAACTGTAAATCTACTAGATATATAAATTTATTTATTCCGCCAGCCCACAGTCAGTGCCCTAATCTGAGGAGTCTATAAATATCCTGGTTATATATATTTAACCAGACATCACAGAATCAGTGCCCTTAACTGAGGAGACTCTAAATCTCCTAGTTACATATAACCAGCCAACACAGAGTCAGTGCCCTAAAATGAGCAGACTCTAAATGTCCTGATTATATACATTAAACCATCCAAAACACAGTCAGTGCCCTAAACAGAGGAGACTCTAAATCTCCTGGTTGTGTATATTTATTTAACCAGCCAGCACAGTGTCAGTGCCCTAAATTGTGGATAATGTAAATCACCTGGATATACATGTTTATTTAACCATCCAGCAGAGAGTCAGTGCTCTAGACTGAGGAGAATCTGAATCTTGTGGTTTGACATATTTATTTAACTAGCCAGCACAGTGTCAGTGCCCTAAACTGAGGAGACTCTAAATCTCCTAGTTATATCTGTTTTTTAGCCAGCCAGAACAGAGTCACTGCCCCAAACTGAGGAGACTCTAAATACTCTGGTTATAATAGTTTTAACCAGCCGCCACCACAGTCAGTTCCCGAAAATGAGGAGACTCTAAAACTCCTGATTATATATATTTAAACAGACAGCACAGAGTCAGTGTCTTAACCAGGAGACTCTAAATCTCCTGGTTATATTTAATTAACCAGCTCTTTATATAAACTAAACAGACAGAACAGAGTCAGTGCCCATAACTGAGTAGACTCAAAATCTCCTGGTTATGTATATTTAACTACACAGCACAGAGACAGTGCGCTAGAATGAGCAGACTCTAAATCCCCTGGTTATATATATTTATTTAATCAGCCATCATAGAATCAGTGCCCTAAACTGAGGAGACTCTAAATCTCCTGATTATATATAATTATTTAACCACGTAGTCATGATTCGGAGGTGCCGGTGTTGGACTGGGGTGTACAAAGTTAAAAATCACACACCAGGTTATAGTCCAACAGGTTTAATTGGAAGCACACTAGCTTTCGGAGCGACGCTCCTTCATCAGATGATTGTCTGTTGAAAGTGCGTCGCTCCGAAAGCCAGTGTGCTTCCAATTAAACCTGTTGGACTATAACCTGGTGTTGTGTGATTTTTAACTTAACCAGGTAGGACAGAGTCAGTGCCCTAAACTGAGGAGTCTATAAATATTCTTGTTATATATATTTAACCAGACATCACAGAATCAGTGCCCTTAACTGAGGAGACTCTAAATCTCCTGGTTACATATATTCATTTAACTCACCAACAGAAAGTCAGTGCCCTAAACTGATAAGACTCTAAGTCTCCTGGTTATATATATTAAACCAGCCAACACACAGTCAGTGCCCTACACTAGAGACTCTAAATCACCTGGTGGTATCTACGTATTTAACCAGCCAGCACAGAGTCAGTGCCCCAAACTGAGGAGACTCGAAATACTCTGGTTATAAAAGTTTTAACCAGCCACCGCACAGTCAGTTCCTGAAAATGAGAAAACTCTAACTCTCCTGGTTATATTTAATTAATCAGTTTGTTATATGCAAGGTTTGTGAAGGTTTGTAGCTCAGGTTGAGGTTTAGGATGTAGATTTGCTTGCTGAGCTGTAGGTTTGATATCCAGATGTTTCATTACCTGGCTACGTAACATCATCAGTGGCGACCTCCAAGTGAAATGAAGCTGTTGTCTCCTGCTTTTTATTTATATCTTTCTCCTGGATGGGGTTCCTGGGGTTTGTGGTAATGTCATTTCCTGTTCGTTTTCTGAGGGGTTGATAGAAGGCACCTAGATGTATGTGTTTGTTTATGGCGTTGTGGTTGGAGTGCCAGGCCTCTAGGAATTCTCTGGCATGTCTGTGCTTAGCCTGTCCCAGGATAGATGTGTTGTCCCAGTCGAAATGGTGTTTTTTATTCATCTGTGTGTAGGGCTACGAGGGAGAGAGGGTCGTGTCTTTTTGTGGCTAGCTGGTGTTCGTGTATCCTGGTGGCTAACTTTCTTCCTGTTTGTCCTACATAATGTTTGTGGCAGTCCTTTCATGGAATTTTGTAGATGACATTGGTTTTGTCCATGGGATGTACTGGGTCTTTTAAGTTTGTTAGTTTTTGTTTGAGAGTTGGTGGGATTGTGTGCTACTAGGATTCCGAGGGGTCTTAGTCGTCTGGCTGTCATTTTTGGAACTTCTTTGATGTATGGTAAGGTGGTTAGGGTTTCTGGCTGTGTTTGGTCTGCTTGTCGTGGTTTGTACTTGAGGAATCTGCGCACTGTATTTTTTGAGTATCCGTTCTTCTTGAATATGTTGTATAGGTGGTTCTCCTCTGGTTTCCGAAGTTCGTCTGTGCTGCAGTGTGAGGTGGCTCGTTGGAATAGTGTTCTGATACAGCTTTGTTTGTGTGTGTTGGGATGGTTGCTGGTGTAGTTAAGTATTTGGTCAGTGTTTGTCGGTTTTCTGTATACACGGGTTTGTAGTTCTCCGTTGTCCATTCCTGGACGTCACAGTCGAAAGAAGAGTCTCCTCAGTTTAGGGCACTGACTGTGTGGTGGCTGGTTAAATAACTGGGTACATCCAGGAGATTTAGGGGCTCTTCAGCTTAGGGCATTGACTCTGTGCTGGCTGGTTAAAGAGATATAACCAGGGGATTTGGAGTCTGCTCATGTTAGGGCACTGAGTCTATGCTGGCTGATTAAATAAATATATATAACCAGGAGATTTAAAGCCTGCTCATTCTTGGGCACTGACTCTTTGCTGGCTGGTAAAATAAATATATATAACCAGGAGATTCAGAATCTCCTCAGTCTCGGGCACTGACTCTGTGCTGGCCAGTTTAATAAATATATATAAAACCAGGAGATTTAGAGTCTGTTCTGTTTGGGGCACTGACTCTGTGCTGGCTGGTTAAATATATATCACCAAAGATTTAGAGTCTGCTCATGATAGGGCACTGAGACTGTGCTGAGGCTAGTTAAATAAATGAACATAAACAGGAGATTTAGAATCTCCTCAGGTTAGGGCATTGACATTCTGCTGGCTGGTTAAATAAACATATATAACCATTAGAATCAGATTCTCCTCAGTTTAGGGCACTGACTCGGTGTTGGCTGGTTAAATATATAGAAGCAGGAGATTTAGAGTCTCCTCAGTTTAGGACACTGACTTTCTGTTGGCTAGTTAAATACAGAAATATGACCAGAACATCTAAAGTCTCCTCAGTTAAGGGCACTGACTCTGTGCCGTTTGTTTAAATATATATAACGAGGAGATTTAGAGTCTCCTCAGTTTAGGGCACTGAGTCTCTGCTTGCTGATTAAATAAATAAATATAAGCAGCACATTTAAACTCTGCTCATTATAGGGCATTGACCCTGTGCTGGCTGCTTAAATACTGAAATATAACCAGGAGATTTAGAGTCTCCTTAGTTTAGGGCACTGACTCTGTGCTCGCAGGTTAATTATATATAACCAGGAGATTTAGAGTCTCCTCATTTTAAGGCCCCGACTCTGTGCGAGATGGTTAATTAAATATAACTTGGAGATGTAGAGACTCCTCATTTTAAGGCACTGATTGTGTGGTGGCTGGTTAAAACTTTTATAACCAGGATATTTAGAGTCTCCACAGTTTGGGGCACTGACTCTGGGCTGGCTGGTTAAATGAATAGATATAACCAGGAGATTTAGAACCTGTTCAGTTTCGGGCACTGACTCTGTGCCTTCTGGTTAAATATATAAAACCAGTATATTTAGCGTCTCCTCAGTTTTGGGCACTCTCTCAGGTCTGGCTGATTAAATAAATATATATATCCAGGAGATTTAGAGTCTCCTCAGTTTAGGGCACAGACTCGGTGCTGGCTGATTAAATGAATAGATATAACCAGGAGATTTAGAACCTGTTCAGTAAATGGCACTGACTCTGTGCCTGCTGGTTAAATATATAAAACCAGTATATTTAGCGTCTCCTCAGTTTTGGGCACTCTTTTAGGTCTGGCTGATTAAATAAATATATATATATATCCAGGAGATTTAGAGTCTCCTCAGTTTAGGGCACAGACTCGGTGCTGGCTGATTAAATATATATAACCAGGAGACTGAGAGTCTCCTCAATTTATGGCACTGACTGTGGGCTGGCGGCTTAAATAAATATATATAACTAGGAGATTTACAGTGTCCCCAGTTTAGGGTTCAGACTTTGTGCTGGATAGATTAATACATATATATGTAGCCGGGAGAGTTCATGTCTCCTCAGTTTAGGGCACTGCCTCTTTGCTGTCTGTTTAAATACATATATCCAGGATATTTAGAGTCTCATCAGTTTGGAGCACTGACTCTGGGCTGGCTGGGTAAATATACATAACCAGGAGATGTAGAGAATCCTCACTTTAGGGCACTGACTCGGTGCTGGCTGGTTAAATAAATATATATAACCAGGAGATTTAGCGTCTCCTTAGTTAAGGGCACTGACTCTGTGCTGTCTGTTTAAATGTATATAGCCAGGAGTGTTAGAGTCTCCTCAGTTTGGGATACTGACTCTGGGCTGGCTGGTTAAACAAATATATATAACCAGGAGATTTAGCGTCTCCTCAGATAAGGGCACTGACTCTGTGCTGGCTGGTTAAATGTATACAGCCAGGAGGGTTATAGTCTCAGTTTGGGATACTGACTCTGGGCTGGCTGGGTAAACAAATATATACTACCAGGAGATATAGAGTCTACCTAGTTAAACGCACTGAGTCTGTGCTGTCTGTTTAAATATATATAACCAGAAAATTTAAAATCTCCACAGTTTAGGGCACTGACTGTGGGCTAGCTGGTTAAATTAACAGATGTAACCAGGACATTTCGAACCTGCTCATTTTGGGGCACTGTTTCTATGCTAGCTGATTAAATAAATATATAACCAGGAGATTTAGTCTCCTAATTTTTATTGCACTGACTGTGTGGTGGCTGGTTAATTTTTTTATAAACAGAGTATATAGAGTCTCCACAGAGGGGCACTGACTCTGGGTTGGCTGGTTAAATAAATAGATATAACCAGAAGATATAGAATCTTCTCAGTTAAGGGGCCTGACTCGGTGTTGGCTGGTTAAATATATTTAACCAGGATAATTACAGTCTCCTCCGTTTAGGTCACTGACTTGCTGCTGGCTGGTTAAATAAAGATATATAACCAGGATATTTAGCGTCTCTTCAGTTTAGGGCACTGACTCTGTGTTAGCTGGTTAAACAAATCTATATAACCTGGAGATTTAGAGGCTACTCAGTTAAGCGCACTGACTCTATACTGTCTGTTTAAATATATATATAACCTGGAAATTTAGAGTGTCCTCAGTTTAGGACACTGATTCTGTGCTCGCAGGTTAAAATATATATAACCAGGAGATTTAGAGTCTCATCAGTTAAGGGCACTGGCTCTGTGCTGTCTGTTTAAATATATGTAACCACAAGATTCAGATTCTCCTCAGTCAAAGCACTGACTCTGTGCTGGATGGTTAGATAAATATATAATCAGGAGATTTAGAGTCTCCTCAGTTTAGGGCACTGACTCTGTGCTGGCTTGTTTAATATAAATAACCAGGGGATTTATTGTCTGCTCATTCTGGGGCACTGATTTTATGATGGCTGATTAAATAAATGTATATAACCAGGAGATTTAGAGTCTGCTCATTCTGGGGCACTGACTCTGTGCTGTGTATTTAAATATACATAACCAGGAGATTTAGAGTTCCTTATGTCAGTTATGGGCACAGCCAGCACATTGTCTGAACCCTAAAATGAGCAGACTCTATATCTCCTGGTTATATATCGATTTACCCAGCCAGTCCAGAGTCAGTGCCCCAAACTGAGGAGACTCTAAATGTCCTGGTTACATATATTTATTTAACCAGCCAACACAGAGTCAGCACTGACTTTATGCTGGCTGACTAAATCTGTTGTTTTGAAATTAGAGTGTCCTCAGTAAAGGGCACTGTCTCTGTGCTGTCTGTTTAAATAAATATAACCAGAAATTTATAGTCTCCTCAGTTTAGGGCACTGTCTCTGTGCTGGTAGGTTAATTAAATATATATATATAACTAAGAGATTAAGAATCTCCTCAGTTTAGGGCTCAGACTACGTGCTGGATGGATAAATACTTATAAATTACAAAGAGTTTTAGAGTCTTCTTATTTTAAGGCACTGACTCTGTGCTGGCTGGTTGATTACCAGGAGATTTAGAGTCTCCTCATTTCAAGGAACTGACTGTGTACTGTCTGTTTAAATATATATAACCAGGCAAATCAGAGTCTCCTCAGTTAAGGCACTGACTCTGTGCTGTCTGGTGAATTATATATAAACAGGAGATTTAGAGTCTCCTCAGTTAAGGCACTGACTCTGTGCTGTCTGGTGAATTATATATAAACAGGAGATTTAGAGTCTCCTCAGTTAAGGCACTGACTCTGTGCTGTCTGGTGAATTATATATAAACAGGAGATTTAGAGTCTCCTCAGTTAAGGCACTGACTCTGTGCTGTCTGGTGAATTATATATAAACAGGAGATTTAGAGTCTCCTCAGTTTCGGGCACTGACTTTCTCCTGGTTATATATATGCATTTATTCATCCATCACATAGTCTGAGCCCTAAACTGAGGTGACTCTAAATCTCCTGGTTATATATATTTATTTAACCAGCCAACACAGTCAGTGCCCTAACCTGAGGAGACACTAAATCTCCTGGTTGTATATATTTAAACAACAGCACATAGTCAGTGCCCTAAACTGAGGAGACCCTGAATCTCCTGGTTGTATATATTTAACCAGCCAACACAGTCAGTGCCCTAACCTGAGGAGACACTAAATCTCCTGATTATATATTTATTTAACCAGGCAGCATAGCGTCAGTGCCCTAAACTAAGGAGACTCTGAATCTCCTGGTTGTATATATTTAAACAACAGCACAGAGTCAATGCCCTTAACTGAGGAGATTCTAAATATATATATGCATTTATCTATACAGCACATAGTCTGAGCTCTAAACTGAGCAAACTGTAAATCACCTAATTATATAAATGTATTTAACCAGCCAGCCCATAGTCAGTGCCCTAAGCTGAGGAGACTCTAAATCTCCTGGTTATATTTAATTAACCAGCTCATTATATATATATTAAACAGACAGAACAGAGTCAGTGCCCATAACTGAATCGAGTCTAAATCTCCTGGTTGCGTATATTTAAATACACAGCACAGAGTCAGTGCCCTAGAATGAGCAGACTCTAAATCTCCTGGTTTTATATATATAAGACAGCCAGCACAGAGTCAGTGCCCTAAACTGTGGAGAATTTAAATCTCCTGGATATGCATGTTTATTTAACCATCCAGCACAGAGTCTGTGCCATAGACTGAGGAGAATCTGAATCTCGTGGTTATATATATTTAAACAGACAGCACAGAGTCAGTGCCCTTGACTGAGGAGACTCTAAATGTCCTGGTTATATATTTATTTAACTATCCAACAAAAAGTCAGTGCCCAAAACTGAGAAGACTCTAAATCACCTGGTTATACGTATTTCTTTAACCAGCCGACACAGAGTCAGTGCTCCAAACAGAAGAGACTTTAAATATCCTGGTTATATAATTTATTAAACCCGCCAGCCCACAGTCAGTGCCCTCACCTGAGGAGACTCTAAATCTCCTGGTTATATATATTTATTTAACCAGCCAGCACAGAGTTAGTGCCCTAAACTGTGGAGAATTTAAATCTCCTGGACGTACATGTTTATTTAACCATCCGGCACAGAGTCAGTGCTCTAGACTGAGGAGAATCGGAATCTCGTGGTTTTACATATTTATTTAACTAGCCAGTAGAAAGTCAGTGCTCTAAACTGAGGGCACTCTAAATCTCCTAGTTTAATCTGTTTTTTTTTAACCAGCCAGCACAGAGTCAGTGCCCCAAACTCTAAATACTCTGGTTATAAAAGTTTTAACCAGCCACCGCACAGTCAGTTCCTGAAAATGAGAAACTCTCAATCTCCTGGTTATATTTAATTAATCAGCTTGTTATATGCAAGGTTTGTAGCTCAGGTTGAGGTTTAGGATGTAGGTTTATTCGCTGAGCTGTAGGTTTGATATCCAGACATTTCATTACCTGGCTCGGTAACGTCATCAATGGCGACCTCCAAGTGAAGCGAGGCTGTTGTCTCCTGCTTTTTATTTATATCTTTCTCCTGGATGGGGTTCCTGGGGTTTGTGGTGATGTCATTTCCTGTTCATTTTTGGAGGGGTTGATAGAAGGTATCTGTGTGTTTGTTTATGGCATTGTGGTTGGAGTGCCAGGCCTATAGGAATTCTCTGGCATGTCTTTGCTTAGCCTGTCCCAGGATAGATGTGTTGTCCCAGTTGAAATGGTGTTTTTTTTCATCCGTGTGTAGGGTTACGAGGCAGAGAGGGTCGTGTCTTTTTTGTGGCTAGCTGGTGTTCGTGTATTCTGGTGGCTAACTTTCTTCCTGTTTGTCCTACATAGTGTTTGTGGCAGTCCTTGCATGGAATTTTGTAGATGACGTTGGTTTTGTCCATGGGATGTACTGGGTCTTTTAAGTTTGT
>NW_028270181.1:38692989-38697989 GCF_037043375.1 Chiloscyllium plagiosum | reverse complement strand
TTCTGCAGAAATGACTTACACAGATGTTCCAGGACTGGAGGTTTGAGCTTTAGGGAGAGGTTGAGGTGCTCCCCCCTGGAGTGTCAGAGGTTGAGGGGTAACATTATAGAGGTTTATAAAACCATCAGGGGCATGTATATTCTGAACAGCCATGTTCTGCTCCCCAGGGTAGGGGAGTCCAGAACAAGAGGGCATAGGTTGAAGGGGAGAGGGTGAATGATTTAGAAGGGACCTGAAGATAAATGTTTCACACAGAGAGTGGTGTGTGTACAGAAAGTGCTGTCAGAGGAACTGGTGAAAGCAGTTACAATCACACATTTAAAAAGTATCTGAAAGAGGAGGGATATTGGCCAAATGCTGGCAAATGGGACTGGATCAGATTTGATATCTGATCGGAGTGAACAGAATGGACTAATGGACGAATAATTCTGAAAGGACCTTTCAAGTCGGAATTCTCTTCACTGGAAGTCTATCGTGTCTCCATGTTCACATTGATTGAAAGCTGCGTGAGGTAAATATTTGACAGAGAAGTGAGTCACAGATAATGGGACACAGACAGGAAAGTGGGGCTGAGACCCCAACATGATCAGCTACAATCTTAGTGCCTGATGGAGCAGGTTCAGAGTATCTAATGACCAGCTCCTGTTCATCAGTCCCATGATCCTGTGTTCCATTCAGCCCCTCAAACCTACTAGACAGGAGCAGTTGGAGGCTACTTACTCCTATAACCTTTTGCACAGAAACAGAGGAGACCTTTTGGCCCTTCAAGACTGTCCCACACACTTTGAGGTGATTTGGGAAATGTAATTGGAAAACCCAGGCTGGGTATGAAAGAGACCCTTCATCTCTCTTTACAGAGCTTCCCCTCTCTGCAACTTGTGTTTCATTTGTTGGTCATGTTGTAGACCCAGATTCACTGAGAATACAACCCCCTTACCTCACCCAGAGATGGCTCACAAAATCCTCTGGTCTCCCTGACTGCAACATTCAATAACAGAACGTTCATAAAAATAACACCCACTAACTTTCCAATAACAGAATGGGAGAACATCAGAAACAGGGGCAGGTCATTCACTCCCCAAGCCTGCCTTGCCCTTCACTAAGATCATGACTGATCTGCTTTTGGTCTCAAATCATCTTTCATACCCAATTCCTCATAGCCCTCACCTCTCTGACAGGTCAATATCCATCTACCTCCTCTTCAAATACTTTCAGTCATCTAGCTCCCTAACATTCTTGAGAAGAGAAATCCTGACATTCAAATCCCACCTGTTTGAAGAAAACCCTTGCTGCTCCTATATCATTGACGTATTGATATGAACAAAAGAGGTTGTCACAAGGGTTCAGGGAAAAATGACTGGCCCTTATATCGAGGCAGTGGTTGACTTCTGTTGACATAAAGGAGCTGAACAAAACTGAACTTAATGGGAATCAGAGTAACCTCTCCAGTGTTTGGAATCAAACATGGCACAAAGGAAGATGTTCTTCATCTCTGTCCTGGGTCAACTCTGTGGGAGATCCTCAGGGTAGGTTCCCCTTCACAAACAGCTTCAGCTGCTTCATCAATGTCTCCTGTCCCCACCCTCCCCACCATAAGATCAGAAGTGGGGATTGTCACTGAAGATTCCACAATGTTCAGAACATTTTATCCCCCGTCAGTTCCTGAATTGGTCTGTGTCCATGTGCAGCAAGACCCAGACCCCATTGAGGCGTGTGCTGTTAAAGTGTCGGTAACAATCATGTAACCGCACTGCCTGACACTGCACATTGCCGCAGTAAAACAAGAGTTCATTCAGCGCCTGACGCTGGTTTCACAGGAATATGAGGAAGCCATTCAGCCCATGGACAGTATTGGAGAAGAACAGTGACAGCCCGTTCAGTGCCTCCAGCCTATTACTCAGGAACAGAAGGAGTGATGGACCACACCAAAGCCCCTCGAAAATATTTGAAGGCGGTAACCTAGACTCTAATGTTTTCTTATTTTAAAGGAAATGTAAAGTGTCTGTCCCAGATGCAAGGTGACTGGTCAGACTACTCGGTGTGAAGCAAAACACTATTTATTTAAACATGAAAGATAAAATGAAACCAAAGAAAGAGGAATTTAGAATAACTTAATTGCATTGGACAAGTTAACAGAATAATAGATCTAGGAACTATTACTAATGATCTGTTCCAATATAGGGAAATCCCATAAACACAGCCCTTGGCAAAAAGGAATATTCAGACACAGATTGTCACAAACATTTCTCCAATCCAGGAATTGAAAACAGCAGCAATAGAAAATTCAGAGAGAGTAGCAGCCAGGAGACATTCACTGAAGCTTCCAACTCTGTGGAGACAGCAATAGTTTCTGATGTTGCCGAGAAACCAAAACCCAGAGATCCTAATCTGGGAGAGCTGGCCACACCCATTCAGGCTGCATTAAAATAAACACAAGGCCTCCCTAGCTGTTACTCAAGTGGTCTTATCTAGCTAGCTTGGTAACGATCGTTCAATCTCTCTCTTAAAAGAAACCAGGACAAAATAACCTCTTAAAGCTGCAGCACTGTCACACGAGTCTGTACAATGACTGTCAAACAGGAACCAGGGGTAACCAGTCAGGCCCTTGGCCCTATCCAATTGGACGAGGTTGAAGCCAATCAGTCCCTTGAGTCACTTACACAGGAACAGTAGGAGGCTATTCCCACCTCAATGGACTTACACAGGGGCAGAATGAGGTAATTGATGCTGATTCCCGATGAATGTCTTATGCCCAAAATGTCGATTCTCCTGCTTCTCGGATGCTGCCTGACCTGCTGTGCTTTTCCAGCAATCGACGCTCTACTCTGATCTCCAGCATCGGTAGTCCTCACTGTCTCCTAATCGATGCTCTAACATGATGAAGAAGTAGAGCAGAGGCTGCACAGACAGACTGCTCCACGTTGTTCCTCCTGACTCCGTTGCTCATGATATACACGTGGGACTTGAACATGTTTTTTTAGTGTTGAGGAGGGAAGCGATATGTCTTGTGTGAAGTCTCAAGAAGGTACCTTCCATCTCCGAGAAGCCAGCCTGGTGTTGTCTATGTAGGGTGGAAGCTGGTGGCTACCTGTTTTAGATGGAAGGTATTGTGGCTGCTGTTGGGGACTGTAAGCAACATGACGTTCAGGACAGGATTCACTCACCGACTGCACAATAATGTGGGGAGAGTTAATTTACGCATATAAACTATTAGGAAAGCGACGTTAGACTGATGAATGGACTCTCTAAGGTCAAATAATGCTGATCTTGTTCATGTTGATCTTGTCTAGTGCACGTCCTGTTCAGTGTAACCTGTATGCCTTACTCTGTCCAAGTCTATTTCCACCTTATGATCTGTCTAGCCATGCTTACTATGATCTGCCTCCACTGCTCATAAATAAAGTGTTTCCCTGTACTGAGGTACACGTGACAATAAATCAAACCAATCAACCCTGGGTAAAGTATGGAATTTCTCTCCCTGACAATGTCTGTTTTGGAAATAAGTGATCGCTGCCACTCCTCGTGTTTCAGCGTCACCATTTCTTCGTCTCTCACAGCTCTACAGATTAAACACTCAGCTCATTCACTCTATCGTCATGTTATCATCACCCACATCTGTGGTAAGATCATTCCTTGCAAAGGAGATCAAATCTGTACAGAGTGCCCCAAATGCTCTCTCAGCAAGGTTCCACAACAGCAGGAAGATGGCTTTACTTATGTACTCGAATCATCTTACAATGAAGGGCAGCAGACCATTGAATGCACCCATTAAGTACACAGGGTTTAATTCGGAGCAGTCAGCATAGACTTATGAGTGGAGATCATGCTTCCCAAATTTCTTAGAGTCCTTTGATGAAGTGACCAGGAAGTTTGATGAGGGCAGGGTGATAGACGTAGTCTCTATGGATTTCAGTAAGGCCTTTGATAAGGTTCCACGTGGTAGGCTGCTCTGGAAGGTTACATCACTTGAAATGCTGGGGGAACTGGCCAATTGGAAGGATCCTTGTCAGACGAGAGGCTGGGTCCATTGCTGTTTTTTATCTATGATTTGGTTGAGAATGTACAAGGTATGATTAGTAAGTTTGCAGATGACACTAAAGTAATTGGGAGCATGATCAGTGAGGAGGTTTATCAGAAATTGCAGCAGGTCCTTAATCAGGAGGGGAAGTGGGCTGAGAAATAGCAAATGGAATTTAATATAGAAGCGTGAGATCTTACAGTTTGGTAACTGAAGTCAAGGTAGGAGTTTCATGGTGAATGGGAGGGTCTTAAGGGGTGCAGAGGGCAGAGAGACCTTGGCGTTCAGGAACACGGTTCCCTGAGAGTGGAGTCACAGGTAGACACGGCAGAGAAGAAGGCTTTTGGCACACTGGCCTTCATCAGGCAGGACATTGAGTATAGAAGTTGGGAACTTATGTTGCAGTTACACAGGACTTTGGTAAGGCCGCACTTGGAGTATTGTGTTCAGTTTTATCATCTTGTTATAGGGAGGATGTTATTAAATTAGGAAGAGTGCAGAAGAAATTTACAAATACGTTGCCAGGACCCAATGCTCTGAGCTATAGGGAGTGGTTGGATATGCTAGGACATTTTCTTTAGCGCGTTGGAGACTGAGGAAGTCCTTATAGAGCTGTATAAAATCACGAGGGATATGGATAGGGTTAATACTCTCAGTCTTTTTCCAAGGTCTAGAGAATCGAGGATTAGAGGGAATCAGTTTAAGGTTAGAGGGGAAGGAATAAAAGGGAACCTGAGGGGTCACTTCTTTACACAGAGGATGTTACGTGGATGAGCTGCCAGCAGATGTGGTTGAAGGGGGTACATTAACAACATTTCAAAAGCATTTGGATAAATATGTGGATGGGAAAGGACTGGAAGGATATGGGCCAACTGCAGGGAAATGGGGTTAGCGTGGATGGACATTTACAAGGTGGAGTTGAACCTCTCTGTTAATTAAAACCAAACACCCAGAAAAGCTCGCCTCACCTCGTAATCTGTTA